>NW_022900970.1:0-41095 GCF_012274545.1 Fukomys damarensis | reverse complement strand
TTTTTTTTGACCTGATGAAATTTGCCTTAACTTTCCACCAATATATAAAAATAATGTCTTTTACTGATCTCATTGAAGATGAGGAAGAGAAAACATGGCTTTATTCTTCACACTAAAAATTTGATGTTGTTTTGTATAATGTAGGGAATGTTTCGTGTGAATTGAGAAGTGCGTGCATGTTGCCTTAACAACAATTATTATAGTTTGTTTTAGTATTAAATTCCAAATTTTCTTATTCATCTAATGTTACATTTGTGATTAAAAGTGGAGTGTTGATATCTCAAAATATAATTATAGGATTTTACTTTTCATTTTAGTTTCCTCTTGACATATTTTGGGACTTAAGTTTCACATGTTTTTAATTTTTATACATGACTCAACATATGATGTTCTTTTTGTCTTTTTTAACATCAATTTGATTTTTTATTTTTCTTTTATTTAGTGCTGGTAATTGAATTCAAGGTCTAACAGAATTTATGCAAGCATTTTACAGCTGATCTATACGTCTAGGCCTAGCCTAATAATGTAATTATCCTACTTGTCTTTTGGTTACTATTCATGTGGAGTATTTCTTTTTCTTTTATTTTCAATTTTTCCTGTGTCTTTGTACCTAAAATGTCTTTTTTGGACAGCACAAAAGTGAACTTATTTTTATGTAATTTGACAGTTCTACTTTAAATGGAACATTTAATTCATTTACATTTAAAATAACGAAGGAGAATATCCTTTTATGTGCCCTCTCCTCTTTGTCCGTATTTGTCTCTCATTGTTTTAATTCTGCTTAGTATTTTTGAAATGTATTAACTTGATTCCATCCCTGTTCTCTTTTGTTGTTTTTTATTTTTGATTTTTTGAGACAGGGTTTTACTACATAGTTCAGGCTGGCCTTGAACTCATGGCAATCTTTCTGCATCAGCCTTTTATTATATTAATTTTTTTTCTCATTTCAAAGAAAACATCTGATGTTTAAGTTTCTGAATCTGTCTATTTCACTTACAATCCCTATTTCCATCCATTTTGCTGTAGTCGACATGTTGCCATTCTTTATGTTAAAATAACAAATGTACATATATATTCATATCACTTTTTTATTCATTCATCCATCTGTTGAGAGGCATTTAGACAGTTTCCGCAGTTTACCTGTTTCAAATTGTGACACAATTACATATAGCCTTTTGTTTCTTTGGGAGCATACCTAGGAGTGACATTGTTGGATCAAATGATGTTTCTCTTTATTTTCGTTCTTTCTTTTTGTTTGTTTTGTTTCTTTGTCTTGCTGTGTAGTTCAAGATGGCCTTGAAAGCACTGTGTAGCCCAGGCTTGCCTCCAACTCTTGGTGATCCTTCTGCCTTAGTTTCCCAGGTGCTGGGATTATAGGTGTGTGCCTACCACATGTCACTTGTTTTTCATTTTTTGAGGAAATCCCATAGTGGTTACACTAGTGTACCAACAATGTGATGTTAATCATACTGACCAAAGTGAGCCAGAACTTCAAGGTAATTTTAAGTTGCATTTTGCTAATAGCTGAATATGTTGATCATTTATTCTTATATTTACCGCTAGTATTAGTTCTTATGAGAACTATCTGGTTCATTTGCCTACTTCTTTCATTAGGCTATTGTTTTTGGGGAATTAATTTTTGAGTCCCTTATATATTTTAGATATTAATCTTCTATCGAAAGAGTAGCTAAGAATGATTTTCTTTCATTGTATTTGTTGTCTCCTCTCTGTTGATTGCTTCATTTGCTGTGCTGAAGCTGTTTATTTTGCAATTTCTTTTGGTGACTCTTGATCTTAATTCTGTGCTGTTAGAGTGTTCTACTCTTTGACTTTGACTGTAACTGATTACTTTGTCCATTTTGGATCTTTTATGTTTCCATATGAATTTCACGATTTTTTTTCTAGTTCTTTGAAGTGTGATGTTGTCTTTTATTAGGGATTGCACTGAACCTTTAGCTCACTTTTAGTGTTAGGGCCAGTTTTACAAGTGTAAGCTTCTGGTTTTTAAATCTTACGTCTTTCATCCATTTTATTTGATTTTAATACAAAGTGAAAGATAGAACATAGTTTAGGTCTTCTGCCTTGTGACCAGTTTTCCCAGCATCATTTATTAAAAAGGCTTATTTCTTTCTCCAGCATATGCTTTTGGCCACCTTGTCAAAAATCAGATGACTGTGAATATGTGGGTTTGTCTCTGTTTCTCTTTCTTGGTCTACATGTCTGCTCATGGTTTATGAGTGCAAATGTGTATTTTTGTGCTAGTGACATGTTTTTTGTTTTTATGGCTTTGTGTAGCGTATTTTAAAATTCATTATTGTGATATTTGTCTCATTATTCTTGTTTTCCCCAATTCCAATTGCTCTATCCCTTGCGAATATTTTCTGATTTCATATGAAAATTTTTATCTTTTTTCTAGTTCTTTTAATAGGGATAACACTGAATCTATAAATCACTTTTAGTAACATGCCAGCTTTGTGACATTAATTTTGCTACTCAATGATGGGGAAGGATTTTCCATTTTCTCATGTGTCCCTTCATTTATTTCTTTCACGTTCTATAGTTTTCATTGTAGAGGTCTTTAAACTTCTTGGATAAGCTGATTTCTAATGTTTAATATTTTTATTTGTCTGTTTTTGTTTTGTGTTTTTGTTTTTTGAGACAGGGTCTCACTATGTAGTTGAGACTGACCTGGAAGTCACTTATGTAGCCCAGACTGGTCTCCAGCTCACAGCAATCCTCCTGCCTCAACCTCCGGAGTGCTGGGTGATACAGAACATTTTAATAGCAATAACTTAGGAAATGTCACTACGTAAGATAACTTCGCCCTTCACTTGGTTTAGTTCAGAATTAACTCCCTAAAAAGTTTTATAAATGAAAAGACCCATTGTTAGCTTTGCTAAACAAACACACCCCCTTTCCCTGGGTTAGAGTAGGTAACTAAATGAATTTTAAAGGTAATCTCCCCTACCAAGGAAGTGCAACAACCAGGTTGAAATCAGCTGCCTGGCCACCATGTTTTGAATATCAGCAATGTGAACTGTAAAAATGCAATGTAATCAACTGAACATCAAGGCTGTAAAACCCTATCAAAGGAGTTGTAACTGATGAGGAAAGGATCAGGGCACTGCCATTAGGTGTGATCAATCCCCATCCCATCGATGGAGTAAACTTGTATTATTTTACTTCCATTCTGCTACCTCTTTGTGTCACTTGCCAATTCCTTTCTAACACTAGGATTACAGGTATGTACCACCATACCTGGCTTTAATGTTTAATATTTTATTAAGCTATTATGAATAGGATTGTTTTCCTGATTTCTTTCTCTGTGAGTTTATTATTGGTGCACAGGAGTACTACTATTTTTAGGTGTTGTATCCTGTACTTTGCTGAATATGTTTATCAGATCTGCAAGTCTTCTTGTATCACCCATAATATCAACATATATGAGAAAGGAGAGAGGGGAACCTGAGAAGGACAGGGAAAGAGAAGAAAGGGAAGGAAAAAAACAAAAACAAGAACAAAAAATAAGTTGTAATATATTTGTTTAACTGTATCCTAAGATGATCATTAACTGCTTAAATTGCAAACTCCCTCTCTCTCTCTCTCTCTCTCTCTCTCTCTCTCTATCTATCTATCTATCTATCTATCTATATATATTTGTTTGTTTTTGGTATCAGGAATTGAACACAGGGATTCAGCCTTGCCAGGCAGATACTGCACCACTAAGCTATATTCTTGGCCCCAAATTAAAAAAAAAAAATTGTAACATCTGCTGAGATAGATAACTTGACTCTCTCCTTTCCTCTTCCTATTGAGCTGGCAGAAACAATAAAAGAGAAAGAAAAAGGAAAATAATTATCTTTCTTTTCTTGACTAGGTGATGATGGAAGAGTAATTTGTCAACGGTGCTGTCTTTAGATGGCTATGTTCATGAGCCTCTACTGGTTTTTAGCATGATAGTATGAACCTCTTGCCTCTGTCTCTGGTGGGTCTCAATCTTAGCCACAGGCCAGGAATAAATATGGATCCCACAGTTAGTTCCTACCCTTTTTTATTTTTTTGTTTGCAGCACTCTTAGTTCCTACCTTTGCTGCTACTTGCCCAGTTCCCTTCCAATTGGCAGTTTAAGGGACGTCTGCAGTCAGAAATGAGATAGTCCTAGCTAACACCGTCTGGCAGACCCTTTGTGCTAGATGCTGTTGATCTCCTTGGTGTTAGTTTCCTTGATGATGAGAATGCATTTCTAGACTGTCTAGTTGACTTCTAATCCGACAGTAATTCTCTGTTTTTCTGGCTCAGGATTTGCACAGCACCTGAGGTTAGGGAGGCCCTTCTCTAGTAATATCTTGGTTTGCAGCCTAAGTCTCAGTAGTGTAACCACTGGCTAGGCAAGCATTGAGAGTGGTGGCAGGCATTGCTCCTTTTTCTTGTTTAGGAGAGTTTTGGGATTTCTGGTGATACAAAGTCTCTAAGCAAGTATTGGAAGTAATGCTGTGGTTGAATAACTTCACTTTTTTTTCTAGCTTACTATATTTCTGTATTATACCATTTCACTATCTTCCTCAAGTATGTTCCTGTGGTTGGTCTCTCTTCTATGTGGTGCACTCCAGTATCTACTGATACCACTTCTGCTAATCCACAGTGATGTCACCTCTAATCAGTACTTTTTAATGAAGTTTTAGTTTTATAGCAGAAATGAAGAAGGTGGAAATATTTCCATTATAATTACTTCTACATTAGGCTGTTTTATAGCTTACTCATTATCAGCACCTGCAACTAGAATGTCTTAGTGAAACTATGTTGTCCAGTTTAGTTAAGGATCATTCTTAATGTTGTGCATTCTATAAGTTTGGAAACATAATCCATTGTTATAATGACATACTAAGTAGTAGTTTCACTACCCTAAAATCTTCTGTCTTCTGGCTGTACAGTTTGTAACTGTCGTGTTTTATTTCACTTTATTTCTTTAATTTTTTTAAGAAAATAGGCTTTAATTAGGTAGATGAAAATGCATACTAGCTAGAATGTATAATAAAGCATCTGAAAATTCCTTTATTATGTCCTCTGATATTTGAATCTTATTTGCATGCACTGTTTTCTTCTCAGACCAGAAAAAAATTAAACAATGATGATCTTTTTCTCATGTATAGAAATTTTGATGAACAATATGTTCTTAAGTTCAGATTTTGATTTTCCCCCTGAACATAGTAGTACTGAGATCATAGTCTTTTAAGATTGGCTTCTTTCATTTATCAATATACATATAGATACCTTGCATATCTTTTCATGGCTTGATAATCATTTATCTTTTTGACCTCAGAATATTTCATTTTCTGTACGTACCACTGTATATTTATTTATTTATTCATTCCTTTGCTGAAGGCCATCTCGGTTGCTCTCAAGTTTTGGCAATTGTAAATAAAGAAATTATGAATATACACATGCAGGTTTTTCAGAACAGGTTTGTGTATTTTCATCCTCTGTAGATAACTAGTTAGGGAGCTTATTGCTATATTGTTTGCTAAGTGTAAAGCTAGTTTTGCAAGAAATTGCCAAAATGTTTTCAGAATTGCACCTGCATCGGATATATGTGGAAGTTCAGTGGTCCTCAAATTTGAGAGTATTTGATATTATCAGTTTTTTGGATTTTGGCTATTCTGAAAAGTGTGTGGTTTATCTCATTTTAATTTGGAGTTTCCTAATGACAGATGTGATTGATCTTTTTATATGCTCATTTGTATGGCTTCTTTGGTGAGGTATTTACCATATAATGTTCTTTTTTTTTCTTTGGTCTTTTGAGACAGGGTCTCACTGTGTACTTGAGATAACCTGGAACTCACTCTGTAGCCCAGGCTGGTCTCAAACTCACGGCGATCCTCCTGCCTCAGCCTCCCAAGTGCTGGGATTACAGGTGTGCGCCACCACACCCAGCTCTCATGATCCAGTTTTAAAATCAGGATGTTTGTGTTCTTACTGTTAAGTTTTATGAATTCTTTGTATCTTTTAGATTAATTTTCATGATATCATTTTCAAATATTTTATGTATTTTTATAGTGTCTTTTGCCGTGAAAAAGTTTAGATATTATTAAAGCTCATGAAGCATTTACAGTTAGTTTTTGTTGAAGTGTTTAAGATCTGTGCAGATCTTTTTGCCCATTTACTATTATAGTACCATTTGTTGTAAAGATTGCATTTTTTCCTTGCATTGTTTTTGCTCCTTGGTCAAAGACCAGCTGACTGTTCATGTGGGTTTGTTCCTGTGGGTTGCGTTCACTATCTGGATCTGTATATAGATTCTGTTTTTCACTTCTACTAATACCATACCATGTTCCTTATTCTAATTTTGCAGGGGATACTGGGAACAGAACTTGGGACCTTGCACTTGCAAGGCATTTGGAAGAACTACTGAGCTAAATCCCTAGTCTTCATTATTATAAATTTATGATATGTCTTAAAGTTAGGTAGTGTTAGTTCTCCAACATTTTCTTCCCTTTCAATTTCATGACGTATTCTGGTCTTGAAGACATATAAAACAGTATTATTTCATTGGTATGCATAAAGTAATCTGTGGAAGTATTGAGTGTGTGTGGAATTGTGGAATCTTGTAGATAGATGTTTTGTTTTTTGAGTTGGGAAGACCTGTCATTTTGATACTGTTGGGTCTTAGTGTCCAAGAATACAATCTAGTCTATCCATTTTTAAAGTTATTTGACATCTTTCATCAGTTTTATGTCTTTCCTCTTAAAACTTTTGTGCTCATTTTCTTTTATTTATACATAATTATTTCATTTTGGGGGATACTTTGTAAGTATTATGGTAATTTCAGAATCTACTTGTTTCTGCTCATGTATAAGAGAGTGCTCAACTCTTTTGTGCACATTTTGTACTTTGCAGCCCTAAGATAATTGCTTAGTAATTCCAGGATATTGTGTGTGTGTGTGTGTGTGTGTGTGTGTGTGTGTGTAAATTTAAGATTTTTATATGAATAATCATATTATCGCTGAACAAAGCAGTTTTCTTTCTTCCTCATACATAATGTAGGTATTCTTTTTGTTTGTTTGTTTTTGTTTTTTGAGACAGGGTCTCACTATGTACTTGAGACTGACCTGGAACTCACTGTGTAGCCCAGACCATGTAGCTGAGCTCGAACTCACAGTAATCTTCTTGTCTCAGCCCCCGAGTGCTGGGATTACAGGCATGTGCTACCATGCCCAGCTGATAATGTAGCTATTCTGTTTATGGTCATTTGGTTTTGATCTCTAACATTTCTTTTGTTTTTATACTGTCATCTGCTTATTTTGTCCTTTGTTCTTGTTGTCTGCTTTATCAGTTAGATCTTTAGCATCTTAATCATAATAGTATTCCTGATGTGATATTTCAACATCTAGCCATTTCTGTTTTTTCCCTCTTCCATTTGTATTTTTTACCTCTTTTTTTATTTTTTTGGCAGCTGGGCGTGACACAGTGGGTGAAGGGAATTGACATGATGGTAAGGTGTGAGGGGAAGGGAAGTGTATCATACTGTAATTCTAACTGTTCTTCAGTTGCATTTTATTTGTGGACCGTGAACTTCTCACTGCATTCCCTATTATGTAGAATAAAATACCTAGAATGTGCTGCAGTTGGCTTTTTTCTCTTCTGCGGGTAGAATAGAAGAAGTTGGGTATGTGATTTTTCTTTAATCAGTTAGCCTCTGATAAATCTCAAATTAGCCTTTGATTAAAGTTTCTTCTAAGGTCAAATTTGCTAAATGGTTAATTTCCTTTTCCCTAGCTGGAAGCTTGAGGGAACTCTATCTATCTTGAGAACTTTGTAAGTAAAATTGAAAAAGAGTTTGGGATCCTGTCTTAGTCACTTTCATTTGCTCGGACAAAAATACCAAACATCCACAACTTAAAGGAGCAATTTATATTGACTTAGACTTTGCAGAGGTTTCATTCAGTACATGGTTGGTTGGCCTCAAAGGAAGAACATGACAGAGAGAGAGACATGTCAGGAAGGAGAGAGGGGAAAGGGAGAATCACAAGAGAGTGGTATGTCCTTCAAAGCCACATCCCAGTGACCCACCCAACATCACACTTAGTTGCTAACTCACCAGTTGACTAATTAAGCGCAGATTATTAGTCCTTCATGATCCAGTCATGTCCCCCAAAATCCCCTGCTATGAGTGCATAAAGCTGGGGAGGGGGAGCTTTACGTATAAAATAAAACAGGTACTCTGGTATTTTTCCTCTCAGATTTGTTCTGTATTTTGTAACATGAACTATAATATGTCCCTGTGTTTCCTGTAGAAGTTTGTTTTTCTCCACAATGCAAGGGATTGAACCCAGGGCATTTCATACACTAGGCAAGCACTCTTACCACTGAGCTATACAATGATGCCTCAGTTATTGAACTCAGTTTGTTCCAAATTCATGTTTGAATCCTGTGAATCCTGAAAAGTTCAAGAACAAAAACATGTTTTTTCCCCCATAAGAAAAGAATGAAAAACCAAATGGTTGGTTCTGAGGCCCAAAAGTTACACTCTAAATTCATTTTTTTAGTTCTTTACCAAATTTCCTAGTGATTTCCTTTTGTTCTCACAGTTATTATCTTTACTATTGATATCCCTAACTTTCTTTGGGGCCATGGTGATGGTATTTTATGCAACCAAAGAACACCACCACCACCACCACCACCACCACCAACAGCAAAAGCACAGCAATCAGTGTTTTTAATGTACTACATAAGTACTATATATTATCTAGGCTAGAGTGACATTTACACTGAAGCATATCCCTCTGTGCTCTTGTTGAGATGCAGCGTGTCACTCAGCTGCTACAGGTTTTTCAAGTTTGGCATTTTTTTCTCTTTTTTATTGAGTTTATGGGTACATTCTAGGTATGCAGTACAGTTACATTCATTACTGGGATCTTGTACCTTTACATGACAACTCTTGGTTCTCATTTTTTCCCTTTGTCCCTGCCCTCCCTTCACCCCCTCCTCCCTTCCCCATTTACAAACACGTTTGGTTTTTAGTTCGACTGTGACCAAAGTTATGAATACTAAGATTTTTCAAACTTTACTGTTCGAGTAGTGGAAAGTTTGAGTTTGAGGACATTAGATAACCAAACTGTCACTGTATCTCTAGCCCCAAGCTTTGAACTTGAGTGTCTGGGTTATTGTCTGCAGATTCTCTGTATTGGGCTGTCATTCTTTCCATTTTGTGTATGATCTCCTCTCTGATCAATTTTCTGTCTCCCTTCCTTATTTAAAACAACTTGTGTTTTAGCATTTTTCTAGGCTTTTTTTTTTGTTGCTGTTGCTGCTATAGCATAGAATGTTTCATTTTCAGCTTTTTACATTCAAGAGGAAAAAACAGAAATCTCTATCCTTTGAGTGGACAGGCCTGTGTTCTTTCTTTATATGGATCATTATGGGTTGTTTTTGTTTTTTTTTGATCATGATGTTTTGATGAACACATTGACATTTTGAGTATTTTAATATGACAATTCTGTAAATTAGATTGCCTTTTCTCAGGATTTTATTTTATGTTTTGTTATCTTATAGCTAGTTATTTATTCAGTGTGTAAATTATGTTGGTAAAGTTTATGTTATTTTTCATAAAAGTTTTCCTTTGTGTTTAGCTAGCTAACAGTGTTATACCAAGCCAGCATGAGAACACCAAATACTGGGACACAGATAAAACTGAAAGAAGTTTATTGCACACATGCAGACTCCACTCTCTAGGAGAAGTGAAGCCCCGTTACAAGATTGTGCATAGGCTTTATAGGGTTTTTCAAACAAAGAGGTTCCAACATAGGTCAGGGCTTTTACACAGCTGCAAGAGGGTAAAACTTCAAACATATTCGTTTATCTTATGGGGGAAGTGGTTTATGATCAGCTTTAAAATACCTGTTCTGTTCCCATGCAGTCTTGTTAATCGAGCTTGCAATTAGCAAAGGAAGGTTTTTTTGCAGTTTGAGCAGCTTTTTCCCCAGTGTTTGATAAGGAGAGGGAACAGTCTTTGGGGTCATTAACAGGCCAACATGGAGTCACTTTGGCTCAGTTAGGTCTCACAAATAATTCAGTTTCTTTGCATACTGAAGCACAAAAATAAGTAAAATACATTGCAAAAGGGAGAAAAATGAAAAGAAACCACCAAACCCTCTGTTCTGGAAATTGGCTTCATCATGGGTTACACTGTCAATTTGTAAGTTGTTTACAAGTCTAAGTCATTACTTTCTCCTTAACCTTTGCCTTAAAATTAGTAGAAGAGAAATTTTATATCCTTTGCCTTCATTGAACAGAAGTCTTTTTTCCAAAATGTCTTTCCTGCATATTCCAGAACTTTAAGAAGTACTGTGGTTTGAACCATAGGATCGTCTCCACTGAGTTATATTGGCAGGTCCTTTATATTTTGAGGCAAGGTCTTACTAAAATGTCCAGGCCATCCTTGGTCTTTTAGTCTTGCCACTTCAGCCCCTCAGATAGGTGATCTTACACCAAAACTTTAGAAAGTTCTAATTTCTCAAAGAAGTTCTTTCTCCAGCTTTTGTTTCATATATTAGTTGCTATGCCTTTGATGACTAACCTTTATTTTCATACAGATTTTACATGTTTCTGTGGGGAAGGGTTCAGAGCTATTTATGTTTGAAAATTTGTATTCCTGTGATACGTAATGTTTTGGTTATTTAAAGTTTTCTATTGTCATATTTTTAGTTAACTGTGTTAAATTTAAAATGAGTTGTTCATAAAAGCTATATAATGAAGCTGCATTTTAAAATTTACTTGGGTAAATTTTAAAAAATTATATTAAAAGCATATTTAATTGTACATTGCATTTCAGGTAATTAACATTTGGACCTATGTTTAGCATTTTATTATTTAAAAATTTTTATTACTTCTGTCTCATTTCTTTGTATTATCTTCCATTACCTCACTTGACTATTTTTTAAAAATTCTGTGTGGACATACTAATTTTATGTTTGAGTAGATTTTTGTAATGTCCCCTCTTCCTATTTTCCACTGGTCTTGAAATTTACATTTATAAATTTCATTGTTAAAATAATGTTTACGGGGCCTGGGATTTAGCTCAATAGTTCTACCACTTTCCTTGTACGCTTAAAGACCCAAGTTTGATTGCTGGTTCGAAAAAAAAAGATTATGTACAAGTAAGTTTTATTTCATAATTTGAGGCTTTTTTTTATATAGATTATATATTTGGCAAGGATTTATCATTCTATATATGAAGGTTGTAAATATAAAGACAGTTCTTTTGTATAGATAGTAGCCTGCCTGAGGATATGTGTGACAAAGATAAAAGATGGTATTATTTTCTGTTTCTGTACTTATTTCCTCAGTTAGGTTGGGTTAGTCTGTTTTTAGTCTGTTTTTGTAGCCCCAGTTTATATACTGTTGACTTAGTAACATCGCTTATTTGATGTTGTTACTATGACGAGTTCTTTTTTTTGGTGCTGGGATCTAACTCAGGACCTTGCACTTGTGATGCAGGAGGCGGTGCCACTGAGCTAAATCCTTGGCCCTTGTCTAGTTCTTCAAATACACTTTCTTCTTCCTTTTTCTCTTCTACTTAAAAATATGTAAGCTGCTCAGGGAACTGACACTATAAATAAAAGTTATTGTAAGCCATTGTTACACTGTGTATTTTAAAGATAATAGTTATTGTATTTGTTTTGTATGCATTTTGGAAAAAGTTCCCTAACTTTATGATAAGAGCAGTAATAAATTTTAGTTTTATTGTACTTTTTAAAGAAAAGTTAAGCACAAATGGATTCACTTAGACATTTTTCTTTAATCTTAATATTTTAAACATTGCTGCATTCTATCATCAATGGGAAATATAATATCTTTGAAACCATTTACACTAGTAAATATTTTTCAAGAATGTTTTCTAGAACAGAAGTTTTTAATATATGTGTGTGTGTATATATATGTGTATATATGTGTGTGTGTGTGTGTGCGTATATATATATATATATATATATATACACATGTTTTTATTATTGTTGTTGTTATTATTATTATTGTAACTTGGTACAAAGGATTGAACTCAGGGTCTTGTGGTTGTGTGGCAAACTAAATCACTGCCCCAGAAAGCATGTATTTTAAAATTTGAGTTTTGACTACTTTTCTGGTTATAATAGATATAATGATACTTGCTTTATTGCTTAACTATTCTCTCTTTGAAAGTGTTTTTTGTTTTTTTTATTTTTTTGGCACTGAGGATCGAACTCCGGTCCTTGTGCTTGCAAGGCAGGCACCACAGCCATTGAGCTAAATCCCCAGCCCCCCTTTGAAAGTGTTTCCAGACTAATACTACACATTCAAATAGTATAATCTAGAAGTGATATATAAAAGAAGTGATGAGCAGACATTGACATTTTATATAAAAACTTGAGCATCTGAAATTTTTTATTCTATTTAGCTGTTTCCAAGACCCCTGTTGGTGTTTAGGGGGTGATTTTATATTACTTTTATTTTTATTCTGTTTCATTACTAAGTTAAAT
The DNA here is from genome assembly GCF_012274545.1 of Fukomys damarensis. Classification (NCBI taxonomy): domain Eukaryota; kingdom Metazoa; phylum Chordata; class Mammalia; order Rodentia; family Bathyergidae; genus Fukomys; species Fukomys damarensis. The sequence goes on along the minus strand of NW_022900970.1, from coordinate 28,586 downwards.
TATAGACATTTATGTATTGTTTAAAATCAAGGATGTTTCTATTTAAATATTTAACATTTTATTTTCTGTTTTCCTTTAAATATCCTCTTTACCCTCTGTTCTGTAGAGGAAGTATCATGCTGCAAAAGAAGCCTATGAACAACTTTTACAGACAGAAAACCTTCCTGCACAAGTAAAAGCAACTGTATTACAACAGTTAGGTACATAGAAACTTAACGTTTTACTTTGTATTACATTAACACCATGAGATGTCTGTTTTAGAAACTAGTTTCTACTCTCTGGTTAAAAGTTCATTTTCAGGTAGAAATTTGTGGTTTGGGTTAAATGTGACATGTATAATTTTGAGATTAAGTTAAAATTATTTATTTTATTAATTATATTTTTTCTTCTTTTTATCCCCATTTGGTTTATTTATACTCTATTTCATCATACACCTAATCACAGTACTTTAGTGATCCTTTTTCTTTTAAATTCTCAATATTAAAAAAGAAATAAATTCTTAATATTATCTTCTAGCACTAGACCATGGAGGTGGAAATTTGAATACCTCCATATTCTTAGTTCTCAATAAATTGACATAAGACCATTCATGCAATTTACCACTTCCATAGTTTTATTGATAATATATTTAATGGAAACATTTCACCTAAAATTTGTAGAATATCTCATTCTGTATTTTTTCCAAGAAGTCTGTTATATTCTGTTAATGAAGTTAAAATAATCAATATTTGAAAATAATACAAAATAAAATGTTTTTAACACTATGAAAGTAATGAGGCTTCTGTCCATTTAATTTAGGTAAGGCTAATCTGTCTTTTCTGTATTTATTATTTGTATATTTATTTGTTTTTCTTTTATTATAGTTGGTATGAAGAAATAATTTGTATGAAATTTGAATGTTTTCCTAATGTACCTATTTTGTATATAATTTTAACAGTACGGAATAGCATTTTTTAGATTGATATTTTTGCCAAGGATTTTTTTAAAAATTCCAGTTATTAAAGAAACACATTTCTCCTTTTGATTATCCCTATATAGTTTTAAATCAGATTCAGTACATGTTTGTAGTATATACTGTGCCATTTTTCTGCCTCTTTGAACCTAGTTCCCAGTGAAATATTTCATACAGCCTTGGAGTGTCTTGATGTTTTTTGTTTTGTTGTCCCATTAAATGTTGTGTGTTACATGTAGGATGTTTGTGTAAGCAAGTACTGTCAGGGAAGATGCCGGATCTTTGTAAGATTTTTTAGTTTAATTGAAATGAATTGCTTTGATTATTTAAGCCTTTTATTTGGATTTAAAGTACTTGAATTATTTCTGTAAGATCATTATGATTTCAAAGGAAAAGCAAATATATCACCTTTATACATGAATATTTTCAAAATTAAATTAGAAACTGAGAATTTGTATTTTTAGGTGGTGAGTCAGTTCAGTGCCCCAAATCAAATAAATATTTCATCTCTTTTTAAAAATCTCTTGTTAGCTTTGTTTTTAAGTATCTTGAGACAGATTTTCTTACAGCTATATGAGACAACTTTCACTGTGGTGAAAGTGTGAGGCCTATAACACAATAAATTACTGAAATGGTGTTTTTATTTATTCCAGAATGATATTCTTGACACCAGCAGGATAACTGGATGATGGATAAATACTTACAACATTTTTAAATTATAGGTTGGATGCATCACAATATGGACCTAGTAGGAGACAAAGCAATCAAGGAAAGCTGTGCTATTCAGTATCTCCAAAAGTCATTGGAGGCAGATCCTAATTCAGGCCAATCTTGGTATTTCCTGGGAAGGTGAGACTGGACACTTGGACTGCCTAGAGTTGATATGCAGTGTAAAATGTCTATTTTTGTATTATAGACTGATCAATCACATTTTTATGTTAGACTATAACGCTGAGGTAAAAATGGATAGCTTTGAATTGGTTGCTCTGAGATACTCTTACTTCATGTATTGTATTTTTACCATATTTTAATCTAACTTGAATTATTGTAAATTATTAAGGAATCCTTTAAAAGTTTTCAAGAGTACCTGATAGCAGTGGTTGATAAGTTTTTAGTTGTATTTAAATTGCTTTTATTTCTGAATTTTTTTGCATATTCACTTAAAGAACAAAAAGCTATTCTTAGAAACTTGATTATTTATAATGTCTGATCATTACTAAAGAAGTATTATATTGGTCATATATCTCAAATTACACTTCTACATGAACTCTTAAATTAAAAGATCATTATTCAGTTGTAAGTTGTGTCACTTCAGTGCCCAAATCAATTAAATATTTCCTCTTTTTCTTTAAAATTTCTTCATAGGTTTGCTTATATCTTTTTAGGGTTCTCGATTTTTTTTATAGCTGCATTTGGTGGATTTCACATCCAGGAAAGTGTGAACATAGGAAATGGGAAAAAAATATAGGAAGTAGTTGTTGTAACCCAGGAATCTTTCCCCGCTCTTTACTTAGTTTAAGTATTGATTTTTTGAAATGTGCTTACTGCAGAGAGCTTTATAGATTTACACGTTTGTATTTGTATATGCTGTTCTTAGTCACCATACTGTATTTCAGTGTGGTGGAAAGATCAAGACTGAAAACTAAGAAACTTGGATTTCCTGGCTTTGCCAATGATAACTTGTGTCATCACTGACAGTTGAATTGCTTGAGGTATCAATTTTTGTTAAACAGTGAATAAGAAGATGGATTATATCTAGTATGTACCTCTTTGCCAGCCAGATAATACTATTAATTTTCCTAATTTGTTTGTTTTTAACTACTGGGAAATGAACCCAAGGCCATGTGAAAGTCATGCTAGGCAAGTACTCTATCACCGAGTTACAGCTTCACTTCCCCTAATTGATTTTAATTATAAATTTTGCCCCATTTACATCTGTCTAGGATAGTCTTATTTTGAATATTTCTCATGCGCTTGCTTTCAAATGTAATTTTTATATTAATTTTAGTCTTTGTACTGTGCATAATTTTTTGCTTTAAATTTAGTAAAACTTATTTCTATGATAGGGAGTCTAATCTTAGGTGGGCTTCTTTAAACTATATTTGATTATCTGTTAATGTACAGTTAAAATGAATTGGGATCTCAACTATATATAGCAGAATTTTTCTCATCCATCTGGGCTTATGAAACAGTCTGGTGAACAAGATTAATGTGGTACTTTAAGAGTTTAACTTTGACAGTTCTCGTGCATTATGACTTTCATGATTCTTTTAATTTCTTGGAATTAAATAAAATTAGATACCAGCAAAGGGATACCTGGGTCGAATGGAACCTCCAATCCCATCTCTTTGAGTTATCTCCATATTGATTTCCATAGTGGTAGCACCAGTCTGCACTCCCACCAAAAATGGAGAAGCGTTCCTTTCTCTCCACAGCCCCACCAGCATTTGTTATTGGTTGATTTCTTGGGGTAATTGACAATGTGAAATGGGAAGAAAAGGGCTAAAGGTGTAGGGTAGGTGGGAAGAGTAGGGGAAAGGAAATAAGGGAAAAGAAAAAAATAGGAGAAAACAAAAAAGTGGAAACACTGTTTTTGTAAATAGGGAAGGGTTGAAGGAGTTAAAAGGAGGGCAGGGTTATGGGGAAAAAATGAGAACCAAGACCTGTCATGTAAAGGTACAAAATCCCAATGATGAAGGTAACTGTACCGCATACCTAAAAAGTACCGATAAACTCAATGAAAGGAAAAAAAAAAAAAAAAAGACTTTCATGAGAAACTAAACATTTCCTTTGTGTTTTCACTGAAAATAAAGTGCTTTGGGTGAATTGTCTGTATCACAAAACAGAACAAATGAAACAGAACTTGGAACTAATATTACTACTATTTGGTTTTTGGTTTTGTATAATGTAGCTGGAATTAGTGTGAAAAAAAAACCTTGTTACCAGAAAAGGGGGTTGTGAAGTCATTGGCCTCTGGTGTAAAGTTTTGTATGTGAGAATTCCTTTATTTTTGTCAAGATTTGTTTTGAACTAAGAATCCAGATTTATACCATGTTGAGGTCTTCTAGAGGTGGAGGCTCAGGGTCAGTGCTTCGTCCATTCATCCTCGCATGCCCCAACAATTCCCCCTATTATTTTTTCCAAAGAGGCGGCATGGCAGTGAGGACACTCCCAGAGGGTCATGCAGCATCTGTTTATCGTTTGAGGAGACAGTATCCTGTGGAAAACAATATACTAACCAGTAAGAGACAATAAAAGCACTGGATAAGGAGTGTGTGAGGCTTTGAAACAGACCATGAGGGTCCAGCTCTTGCAATTGGTCAGCAGTAAAAGTGGCCATATCTTGATAGGGAAACAGGTGCAAAAGATTTATCAAAAGTGGATGAGATATCTGTAACAAGTTGTCTACATTGATGGATAAGTTGTTACAAAAGTCTTGTAGATGATATTTAATCTTTTCCCATGCATAATAAGTGCTATTGTACAGATGGGGGATAATACAGATTTGCATGAGGAATTCCAGTCACATTGTAGTATGATCTGATGTTGAAGAGCAACTATCTAGTCTTCCAGCCTTTTTACAGTTTGTAGTAAGTATTCAAATTTAGATTCCAATTCCTGATCAATAGGAAGTTGTTTCAACCACAGCTGGTGTGAATCCTTCTGCCAAGTGTGTACAAAATCATGTGTTTGTACTGCAGGTAGGGCCACACCAGCAACTGCAGCTGTGGCTGTCACAGAAATGAGCCCTAAGACTACCAGTACTAATTCCACAACAAAACGCTTTGAATAGTGATATAATTTAGACAGAATTTGATAAGCTAAGCCTCCATAGGAGTCAGCTTGCCAGGGCAGAGTAAGACTGACTGGTAACCAGATGCCCATCCAGGCCTTCAAAAGAAAAATGGAATCAAGAGTGACATTTAAAGGAACAGAAGCACTAAGGCAGATATACAGTGTACATGCAGAACAAGTTATAATTTTTTTTTGATAAATTGAAATTAGCAGATTCTACCATGACTACAAATGTCAATTTTACACAACAACTTATACAAAAACTAGCATTCTAAGTAAAATTATACTGGGAATAGGAAGGGGAAGTGCTAGCAAGCTTTCCTTTCCAAGTTTACCAGGGGTGGAGTGCAGCACGAATCTTCCAAAGGTCCCATGGCTAGGGGCTCAGTGGAGTAAGGAATCATGGCGGGGGTGGCTCCAGGCAAGAAGTTTGCCTTTTCTTCCTGTGCACATAGTTCTTTTAGTAACATTCCAAGAGACATTTGCAAGTTAATTACGAAAGGTGGAATAAATAGCTTCTGAACAGTTAGGTGAATGTACCATGTGGTCCCAATCTACCCATACTAGATCTGTGTGGTTCTTACGGATTAAAGTTGGAAAAGTTTTTTAAACGTACAGAGAGGTTACTTTTTCAACCTCTTCCATAGAAGATACCAACATATTTTAGTGAGGATTATCACATTAGAAGTTAATTTTGTATAATCTGTTCTTAAACTATTTTCTTTATTTTTACTTTTTCTTACCCACTGCCTTCAATTTCATTTCTTCTAATGGCTTTATTGCTGGGGAACAAAGCTTCACATTTGTGGAAATTTAAATATTTAAAAAAGAAATTAGAGGTCTGCATGAGTACCTTAGGTGTTAGCCAGAGTACACTGGGATTTGATGGCTGCAGTATTTTGGAGGCATTTATTATCCTTTTTCAGCATGGTGTTCAGTGTTGAGCTAGCTTACTGATTGGGATGCACATATATGATACAGAGCTAGGGTACTTTATTTGTATTAATTATTCTCAAAGAATTGTATCATGCTAGATTTGGGTAGATTATAAGAGCAAGTTAGTTTATTTTCTCATTTTACAGATGTGGGAAATAGGCCCAGAGGAATAAAATGTTTTTCCTAAGCTTTTGTGGTAAGTGTCAGAAAAAGAGTAAGAATCTTAAGTTTACCTTGTGCTTCTTTTTGTGGGGGTACATTATCTATTATATATTTGTGTCCTTATTTACATTTTTAGGTTCTCACATCAGAGAAACTATTTGGACACATATGTGTCCTATTTGTTTCACTTAAGAATATAGCCTTAATATGCATCCATTTAGCTATAAATGTCTTTAATTTCTCATTCTTTTTGGCTAAGTAGTACTCCATTTTATGTACACACACCAAAAAAAGAAAAAAAAAGAAAACCACATCTCCACATCTTTATCCAGTCTTTGGTTGATGGGCAGTTGGGCTGTTTCCAAGTTTTAGCTATTAAAAATTGTGCTACTATAAACATGGGTGCACATGTATTGCTGTGGTATGATGCTATTAATTCTTTTGGGAAGATACCTAGCAGGGGAATAGCTGGGTTATATGGGACTGTAACTTTTTGAGGTACCTGCATACTGATTTCCACAGTGGTAGCAGTCCGCACTCCTTCCAACAGTGAAGAAGGGTTCCTTTTTTACCCAGGGAGGGGATCCACAGGGTAAGGAAATGGGCTAGGGACACTTTTCTGTGCTGACTGGCCTAAGGGATTGAAACTTCGCAGTCCCACCAGCGTTTGTTATTGGTTAATTTCCTGGTAGCAGCCATTCATTCTGGAGTGAGGAATTTCAGCATTGTTTTCATTTGCGTCTCTCAAATAACCAGTGATGTAGAACATTTTTTCATAACATTTATTTGCTATTTCTGCTTCATTGTCTGAAAAAGTCTGTTCATTTCAGATGCCCACTTTTGGACTGTATCCTTCAATTTAGTGTTCTGATTTTTAAAAAATTTCTTTATATATTCTAGACAGACCATTTTCTGAGGAACTGCTGGTAAAAATTTTTTCCTACATTGTGTGTTGTCTCTTTACTCTATGGGTGGTTTCTCTCACTGTGCAGAATCTTTTTTAAAAGATGTTTAATAAGATAATATGCACTTTTTTTTTTTTAATCACAATAGCTTTGTGGTATAGTTCCAAGTGGGGATTATGGTACCTTTTATCTTGTCTTTGTTGCTTAGAATTCCTTTTGCTATTCTTGGTCTCTTATGGTTCCAAATGGATTTTTGGATATTTTTTGTCAAGGTCTGTGAAGTATGCTGTTGGGATTTCATTGAATCTATATAGCAGTTTTGAAATATGGCCATTTTCACAATATTTGTTCTTTTTACCTAGGAGCAAGGGATGTCTTTCCATATTCTGATGTCATTTTGGGGCTCTTTCTTCAGAATGCTATAGTTTTCAGAGTAGAGGTCTTTGATTTCTTTCATTGGATTGATTCCTAGATATTTTTTGGAATTCTGTTGTGAAAGGAGTTGTTTCTCAATTTCCTCTCTCAGTAAGTTCATTGTTGATGTATAGGAAGGCTGTTGACTTTTGAGTGTTGACCTTGAATCCAGCTGTTATGCTCAATTTGGTTATCAAGTCTAGAACACTTTCGGTGGAGTTCTTGGGTACTCTATGTAGAATATGGAGTATTGTTTTTCTCCCTTTCATAGTGTGGATTTTTTTAATGAATTGTGGTTTTGTGTGCAGCATATCATTAGATCTTGCTTCTTGGCCCATTCTGCCAGAATATTCTCTTGATTGGTGAATTAAGACCATTTACATTGTTGGTTATAACTCCTGTGTATTGATTTATCTTTGTCATGACCTTTCCCTGTTGTTGGACTCTCTCCCTTTGCATTAAATTTCTTGTCTTGCCTCGGGGATTCATTCTGATGCATTTCATGGGTTTCTAACCTCATTGTCTTTTCCAAGGATATTATTTAAAAATTTTTGAAGTGCTGGTTTGGTACTCATGGAATTCCTCAGGTGTCTTGAAAGTATTTTATTCCTACCTAAATTTTGAAGGATAGTTTTTCAGGGTTTATCGGTCTGGTTGGAGATTCTTTTCTGGCTTGAAATACTTCATTACAGGGTCTTGAGGGTTTGTGTTGAGACGTCTGCTCTGATTCTGATGGGCTTTCCTTTTATGTGATTTGTTTCTTTTCTTTAACTACTTGTAGTATTTTCTTCTTGTGTTGGGCTTCTGGAATCTTGACTTAACATTCCTGAGTGTAGATTTTCTTTTTAAATCACAGCTGGAGTCCTATATGCCTCACTTTACCTGTATATTGAAATCTTTCCCATGCTTGAGAAGTTTTCTGGCATTACTTCTGTGAACCACTTTTTTATATTGTATTTTCATTCTTTCTTTTCATTGACTCCGCTCAATCTTATGTTATTCTTCTTTGCATCCTGTAGCAGCTGCTGGGTTGATTTCTCCTGGTCCCATATTATGTTTAAGACATCTTTCTTTTTTTGGTCACTAATTGCAATCCTGTCTTCTGGATCTAGTATTCTGTTCTCACATTGGCTCTTTCTGCTGAGTAAAAATTAGCAATGGAGTTTTTAATCTCCTGTATATCTGTTTGCATCTTTTCTATGGATTCCATTTATTTCTATGCTGGGATTCCATCATGTTCCTCAGTGGTTCTATTTTTTTTTTATTCTGTGCCTGCTCTAGATTTATTAATCATATCTTTCACTATAGACACAATCTCTGTTTTTATCTGAGAAATTATTTCTGACTTCATTTTTCTAGTTCCTTTTTCATTGCCATTTCAGAGTTTCCAGGCATTTGAGTTTCAGTTCCTTTGAGTCCCTTGGAGTTCCCTTTGGTGATGTGGAAGTCTGGTTTTGTTTCTTTTTTTGGTGTCTTCTCATTTCAACCCCTGCAGTCTGCTGCACCTTCATTGAGATGATTCTTTGCTCTTTCAGGGGACTTCAGTTCTCAACAAGACTCAGAAAAGGCCTTCTCTGTACTGCTCACCACTTTGCCAAATTCCTGGATTTAGAATGATGGCCTTCTGGATCCTGTGCTATGTGGGAGCCAGGCCGTGGCCCTCTAGGAGTTTGACATTTAAAAGGAAACTTCTTCACCTCTACACTCAAGGCATTGATACAATCTGTAACATTCTAGGACTGCTTGTTAAACCTGTTGCTGCAACGGAAGAAACTCAAAGAGACAGCCATAGATCTGATGTCATCAGTAAGAGTCAGGAAATTCGGTCTTTGAAAAACAACGATTTGGTGTTGTGTGCCCTTAAAAGCTTCCTGTTGCTGTGAACCTATAAAAGGGTCTGTTTCTGTGAAATAAATCAGACTTCTCTTCATCTCCGCTCAGGTTTGAGTGTTCTTTCCTTTCGCAATCCTCACTCCCCGACTCGGGCATGTTCGTGTTATGACGGCTGGACCGCCACAGTGCTAGGCTGTTGTCTAAGTGGGATTCTGGCTGGGGCCTGCCCACTTGTATAGATGTTGTCTGCATAGGCCTTTGGCTGGAACCTGGGGGCCCGAGCTGCTGCTTTCTGTGTGGGGCCTGAACACATGCACTTACCAATAGTATTTTGGTAGGTCTGTGGCTAGGGTCTGCTCACCCACACCACTGTTGTCCAGGAGGGCTTCTTGCTGGGGCCTGCGTGCCTGAAAGCTGTTGTCCAGGGGGTCTTTTTTCTTTCTTTTTTCTTTTTATTGAGTTTATTGGTACAATCTAGGTCTACAATACAGTTACATTCATTACTGGGATCCTGTACCTTCTCATGACAGGTCTTGGTTCTCATTTTTTCCCCTTGTCCCTGCCGTCCCTTCAACCCTCCCTTCGACCTGCCCATTTACAAACTCTTTATTTCCATTTTTGTCATTGTCTCATATTTTTTCTTTCCCTTATTTCCTTTCCCCTACCCTTCCCACTTTCCCTACAGCTTTAGCCCTTTTCTTCCCATTTCAAGCTCTTAATTATTGTATTAGGATCTTGTGTACTATTACACTTTTTCACACCAGAGAAACTATTTGGTATTTACACATGTGTGACTTATGTATTTCACTTAAGAGTATATCCTCAATATGTATCCATTTTCCTATCAATGACTCTAATTTCTCATGCTTTATGGCTGTGTAGTATTCCATTTTATAGAAAAACCACGTCTTCTTTATCCAGTTTCCAGCAGATGGGCAGATGGGCTGTTTCCAAGTTTTAGCTTTTACAAACTGTGCCACTGTAAACATTGGTGTGTATATATCTCTGTGATATGATTCTTTTAAATCTTTTGGAAAGATACCCAGCAGAGGGATGGCTGTGTCAATGGAACCTCTAGACTCTTTGAGGTATCTCCATATTGATTTCCATAGTGGTTGTACTAGTGTGCACTCCCACCAACAGTGGAGAAGGGTTCCTTTCTCCCCACAATCCCGCCAACATTTGTTATTGTGTGATTTCTTGATAGCAGCCATTTTTTGTGGGGTTAGGTGGAATCTCAGTGTTGTTTTCATCTGCATCTCTCGAATGACCAGTGATGTGAAACATTTTTTCATATATTTACTTGCTGCTTTTACTTCTTTCTCTGGGAAATGTCTGTTCATTTCAGATGCCCACTTTTGAATTGGGTCTTTACATTTGGGGGAGCTGATTGTTTTGAGTTCTTTATATATTCTAGATAATAGTCCTTTGTCTGAGGAGCAACTGGTAAAAAGTTTTTCCCACATTGTAGGTTGTCTCTTAGTTCTGTTGATGGTTTCTTTTGCAGTGCAGAAGCTTTTTAATAAGATGAGATCACAGTTGTTGATTCTTTCTGCTAATTCCTGTGCTACTGAGTATTTGTTCATAAAGTCTTTTCCTTTGCCAATGTCTTCAACAGTTCTTCATAATTTATTTTTCAGCAAGTTTAGTGTTTCTGTTTTAATATTTAGATCTTTAATCCACTTTGATTTTATTTTAGTGTGTGGTGAAAGATAAGGGTCTAGTTTTAATCTTTGGCAGATTGACATCCAATTTTTCCAACACTATTTATTAAAGAGGCTATCTTTCCTCCAGTGGGGAGGGTCAGCTCCTTTGTCAAAGATGAGGTAGCTGATTACATCTGGAGTTGTTTTTGTGTGTTTCAGTCTATTCCACTGATCCTCATGTCTTTTTCTTTGCCAGTGCCATGCTGTTTTCATCACAGTGGCTTTGTAGTATAGTTTCAGATTGGGAATTGTTATAACCACTGCCATGTGTCTGTTGCCTAGGATGGCTTTTGCTATTCTAGGTCTCTTATGGTTCCAAATGAATTTTTCGTTTCTTTTTTCTAGTTCTGTGAAATACAGTGTTGGAATATCAGTTGATATTTCATTGAATATGTATAGCAGTTTTGGTAGTCTGGCCATTTGCACTATGTTGATTCTTCCTACCCTGGAGCAGGGGATATCTTTGCATTTTCTTATATCCTGTTCTATCTCATTTTTCAGAGTGCTGTAGTTTTCAGTGTAGAGGTCTTTTCTTCTTTTGTTAGATTGATTCCCAGACAGTGCATTTTTTTGGGTGCTACTGTGAAAGAAGTTGTTTCCCTCATTTCTCTCTCAGTGAGTGTGTTATTTGTGTACAAGAAGGCTATTGATTTTTGGGTGTTGACCTTGTATCCAGCTACCTTGCTAAAAGTGTCAATTAAGTCAAGAAGTCATTTGGTGGAGTTTTTGGGGTCTTCATTGTAGAACATCATATCATCAGCAAATAATGACAGTTTAACTTCTTCCTTTCCTATCTTTATTGCTTTAATTTCTTTTGCTTGTCTAAGTGCTATTATGGCTAATGTTTCCAGAACTATATCGAAGAGGAGTGGTGATAGTGGGCATCCTTGTCTTGTTCCTGATTTTGTCATGAAGGTTTTCAGTTTTTGGCCATTTAACATGATGTTGGCTGTTGGTTTTTCATAGGTAGCCTTTATTAAGTTGAGATATAGACCATCTATTCCAATTTTCTGCAGGATTTTTGTCATGAATGGGTGTTGAATTTTATCAAATGCTTTTTCTGCGTCTATTGAGAGGATCATGTGGTTTTTGTCCTTGACTCTGTTAATATAGTGTATTACATTTATCGATTTATTTATGTTGAACCATCTTTGCATCCCTGCGACATCCAATGTGGTAAGGGTGTATGATCTTCTTGATGACCCGCTGTTTGCCAGTATCTTATTGAGGATATTTGCATCTGTGATCATTAAGGAAATTGGCCTGTAGTTCTCTTTTTTTAGATACATCTCTCCGTCGTTTGGGAATCAAAGTGATACTTACTTCCAGGAATGAATTTGGAAGTATTTCTTCCCTTTCAATTTCATTGAAAAGTTTGAAGAAAAATGGCAGTAGTTCTTCTGTAAATGTCTTGTAAAATTCAGCAATGAATCCAACAGGGCCTGGCCTTTTCTTTGTTGGTAAGTTTTCAATTACATCTTCAATTTCACTGATTGTAATTGGGGTGTTTAAAATGTTTTTGTCTTCCTCGTTCAACTTTGGTGATTCACAAGTATGTAGAAATCTGTCCATTTCTTCTGTGTTTTCCACTTTCTTAGAGTACAGGTTCTCATAGTAGGTATTAATGATCCTCTGGATGTCTGTGTGATCTGTTGTGAATTTGCCTTTTTCATTCCTGATTGCATGGATCTGAGCCTTTTCTTTCCTTTTTTTGATAAGATTTGCTAAGGGTTTATCAATTCCATTTATTCTTACAAAAAACCAGCTCTTTGTTTCATTTATTTTTTGTATCATTTTCTTAGTTTCCATTGCATTGATTTCTGCTTTGATCTTTATAGTTAATTTCCTCTCTTCTTTGAACTTTGGGTTTTTCTTGCTCTTGCTCTTCTAGGACTCTAAGAATCATCATTAGGTTGTTTATTTGAGCTCGCTCTGTTTTCCTATTGTAGGCATTCAGTCCTATGAATTTTTCATGTAGAACTGCTTTCATTGTGTCCCATAGATTCCTGTATGTGTACTGGCATTTTTGTTTATTTGTAAAAACTGTCTGATTTCTTCTTGTCCTCTGTGATCCATTGCTTGTTCAGGAGAGTGTTGTTCAATTTCCATGTGTTTGTGAAGTTCCTACAGTTTCTTATGTTATTGATCTCCAGTTTTATTGCTCTGTGATCTGATAATATACAGGGAATAACTTCAGTTCTTTTCCATTTATTAAAACCTGTTCTTGGGGAATGACCCATGTGCAGCTGAAAAGAATGTATCTTCTGGTTTTGTGGGGTGGAATACTTTGTAGACATCTAATCAGTCCATGTGTTAAAAAGCTTGGTTCAGTTCTAGTATTTCACTGTTGATTTTGTGCCTAGATGATCTATTTGTGATAGTAGGGCATTTAGATCCCCCACTACAGTTGTATTAGCGCTTATTTGGTTTTTCATGTTATTTAATATTTGTTTTATATAGTTGGGGGCATTTATATTTGGTGCATATATGTTTATGATTGTCATTTCTTCCTCTTGAATTGTTCCCTTTACAAGAATATAGTGTCCTTCTTTGTCTCTCTTAATGAGTTTTTGTTTGAAATTTACTCTGTCTGTGAATAAGATTGCAACCCCTGCTTTTTTCTGGGCTCCTGTCAGGTGGAGAATTGTTTTCCACCCTTTCATTTTCAGTCTGTGGGCTCCTTTTTGCACTAGGTATGTTTCTTGTATACAACATGTTGTTGGGTTTTGCTTCTGAATCCATTCTGCCAATCTGTTTCTCTTGAGTGGTGATTGAGGCCATTGACATTGATAGCTATAACTGATATGTACTGACTCACTATTGGCATGTTATTGTCCTTTTGTTGACTCTTTTTGCCCTCTCCTTTAATAATTTCTTGCCTTGGCTATTTGATTTGCTCTGTTGGGCCTCATGGTGTTGTGGTCTTCAATGTCTATTTCTAGGATATTGTTAAAATTCCTTTGTAGTGCTGCTGGTTTAATATTTCATTAAGTTTCTCAAGTGATCTTTGCCATGGAAGTATCTTATTTCTCCATCCATTTTGAAAGAGAGTTTTGCAGAATACATCAGTCTTGGTTGTAGGTTGTTTTCTTTTAGGACTTGAAATACCTCACTCCAGGGTGTCCTTGACCTAGGTAGGGTTTGTGTTGAAAAGTCTGCTCTGATTCTGATGGGCTTTCCTTTGCATGTGATTTGTTTCTTTTCTCTTACTGCTTGTTGTATTTTGTTCTGCTGTTGTTTTGTTTTTTTTTTTTTTTTTTTTTTTTTTTGATCCTGGCTAGTTGGAGTCCTATATGCCTCACTTATCTTTATGTGAAATTCTTCCCCTCTGTTGGGGAAGTTTTCTGTCATTAATTCTGTGAACAGCTTTTTTGAGTCATTTGTATTTTCTTCTGATACTTCATGGATTCCCGTCAGTCTTATGTTATTCTTCTTTGCATCATCTAGGCGTTGTTGGGTCAATTTCTCATGATCCCTTACTGTTTTTAAGAGACCTCTCTTTTCCCGGTCATTGTCTGCAATCCTATCTTCTGTATCTGAGATTCTTATCTTCACAATCTTTTATTCTGTTGCGTACACTTTCAATTGAGCTTTTAATCTCCTGAATATCTATTTAATGGATTCCATTTCTTTTCTATTTGGGGTGTTCATTATTTCCATTTCTTTCTTATTCTGGGCCTTCATGTTTTCTATTATGTTCCTGAGCTCATCTATTTTTTTTCTCAGTTTCTGTTCTAGAGTCTCAAATCATATTTTTCGTTTTGCTTACCATCTCTGTGGTTATCTGGGAAGTTATTTCTGGTTTGAATGTTTTCTAGAGCTTGATTGATTGGTTTTGTTACATCCTTTGCTGTGAGTTCTGAGTATCCTGGTGGTTCACTATCAGATTTTTCATCCTCCTTTCCCCTACTTTTTGCCATTGGTGAACTGGACGTCTGTCTTTGTGGCTTGCTTAAGTGTTTTCTCATCTTTATTTTTGCCGTTGGGTTGCCTTTGATTCCATCTCTGGGTCGTTAAATCTTCCTGATATCATTGTTTCCCAGCCTTTGATTCTTTCATGACTTATAGACATTCTCATTTTCATAGTTGAGACAACAACTTGTCACATCAATCCCTATCCTTTATCCCAATCGATACAATCAGGAGCATAATAGGATCAATCACCACCCTTTATAGCCAGCCATGACTCTTTGGAGTGCATCCAAGGTCTGGCACAATCAGGGGATTTGAGGGGGGTGGGATGCTCAGCAATGCCCATGGGGCTACCCTCCTGACGCTGTTTCTGGAGCAAGCAGTAGCGCCCACAGGGAAAGGCACGGCCCAGACCGGCAGAGGGAGATCTGAAGTCCAAGCCAGCTTCTTTCCCAAAACTCACTCTGCTGGAGCTGGGTCCGCAGCAGTCAGTGGCACCCGCAGGGAAAGGCATGGCTATGTGGGCCCATAGATGGGGCCCTGACAGTGGAGGGAGATCTCTCTTGAGCCTTTTTTCTTAATTATTTAGAAATTGAAGGTGAAAATGGTCTTAGGAAATAATCATATTTTTTCTAGCGTTTAGATTTTTCTCATAGTCTGAAAAAAAAATTTAATGTTGTTTTTCCCTCCACTAATATTTACCTTACCTGCTGCATTTAACAGTTTACATTGCTGCTATCATCTGACATTTTTAATATACCAGGCATGGTTGCACACGCCTGTAATCCCAGTACTTGGGATGCTGAGGCAGGAAGATTGCTGTGAATTTGAGACCAGCCTGGGCTACATAGTGAGTTCCAGGTCATCCTCACCTACATAGTGAAACCCTGTCTTGAAAAAAAACCAAAGCATATTAGTGGCCATATAAAATTTAAAATGTATTATATGTAAAATTACACATATACATAATTATCATATATACACAATATATTACTATTTTAATTGATGCATACATCCATTGAAGGTCGTACTGGGCAATAATGTACCATGAGTCAGTTTTTGATATTTTAGTCTTTATATACATTTAGATATGTACATAATATATGCCATATACAGGTCCTCCCACTTCTTTGAATATTGACTTATTTTGGCAAATAATGAACGTTATAAATGTGATTTTATATATATATATATATATATATATGCATATTTTTTTCTCTTTTAGGTGTTATTCAAGTATTGGGAAAGTTCAAGATGCCTTTATATCTTACAGGCAGTCTATTGATAAATCAGAAGCAAGTGCAGATACATGGTGTTCAATAGGGTAAGATTTTACATACACAACTATAAATGAATATTATTTTATATATGTATGTATAATTTTACTGGATGCGTAAGGTGATTGAAAGGCATACTATGCAGCAATCTAGTTTTTTGTTTTTGCTTTTTTGTTTTTTTTGGTTTTGGTATTGGGGATCAAATTTGGGGTCTTGCACTTGCAACCCAGGTGTAGGCACCACTGAGCTAAATCCTTGGCCCATGCAGGAATCTTATAAGATAGGTTAGATTTTGAAAACTTATTCTTTATTCTCTTTCCAGTGTACTCTACCAACAGCAGAATCAGCCCATGGATGCTTTGCAGGCCTATATTTGTGCTGTGCAATTAGACCATGGGCATGCAGCAGCTTGGATGGACTTGGGTACTCTGTATGAATCCTGTAGTCAACCTCAGGATGCCATTAAATGCTACTTAAATGCAACTAGAAGCAAAGATTGTAGTAATATTTCTACACTTGCAGCAAGAATTAAGTTTTTACAGGTAATATTTTAAAAGATACAAATTTCTCTATCATAAGGATCAGAAAAAGGGAAGCTGTTAACTTGTTAACTTATTTCCATATTTTGTGGCAGTATTTTATTTTTTATTTAAAGTAAGTTGTGTAGTATTTAAAATATGTCCTCTTGCACATATACATGTGTATTAATTTACCTGTTTAACATTAATATGCATGAACATTTTTCATGTGCTACCTACATTTTTAAGTTGTCATCGCATTTTAAAGAACACAAACACTGCTTTTCACTAGTGCTTAAAATATTTATGAGAACTCTGGAAATTAGAGCTTTGGTCTGATTCTCTCAAGTATATTCCAGTTGCCCTCTTTACAACATCTATGTAAAACCCCAAATTTAGAATTATATTTCTGTAAATATATAGACTTAAAACATTGAGGAAGATTTAGGAAGACTTGATCATACTCAAATAGGCTTGTGTTAAATTTGCTTTTTACGTAATTTTTCCTAGGCTCAGTTGTGTAACCTTCCACAAAGTAGTCTACAGAATAAAACTAAGTTACTTCCTAGTATTGAGGAGGCATGGAGCCTACCAATACCCGCAGAGCTTACCTCCAGGCAGGGTGCCATGAACACAGCACAGCAGGTGAGAAGTTGGGTTATCTTCTGTAGGCACCCAGCTTTAAGGGTTCTTACCAATTTGTAGTAATCAAAGTTATTTAAATGTAGGATTGGCTTTTTTAAATGCAAAACATTTTTAATTTAAAAAGAAAAGCCATTAAATTAATTGTAAAGGAGTTTTAGATAAAATAAAACTCCCTTGCACATAGTAAGGAACTTGGGGTACCAGTTTGAACCTTTGTGTATTCTTATGATTTGAAATAGATTGAAGTGAAGACTGTAGTGGTTTATGGAATTAAAAACTTGGGTTTTTTTAAAAAAAAAGGTAAACATTTTCCATTGAAGATTCATTTAATTTTGATTTTTCATATTTGAAATCAGGGATGTTCACATATCTTTGAAAAGTAGATACTTTACATTTTATACTTTTAGGAAATTATATATATACACATATATTACATATACTATATACACATATATAATATATATAATATGTACATATAATAATATATGTTATGTATGTGTGTATACACACACACACACACACATATATTAGAAAGAGAGAGAGAGATAGAAAGGGGAAGAGGGAGATTTTTTTTTTTTTTTTTTTTTTTTTTTACTTCTGTGATCCTTAGGCTTGTAAAGCTCATGATTCAAATATTGAACCTATATTAGACCAGAGTCAAACACCAGTTTCACAGCAGTCTTTATCGCTACACGTAATTTCTTCTAGCCAAGTAGAAGGCCTGCCTGCTTCTACCAAGAGGAAAAGAATACCTAGTCCAACAAAGGTATAAAGAGAGTGTGCGCACACACACACACACACACACACACACACACAAAACACACACACACTTCTAAAAATAAATATGGACAAAACCCATAAAAGCAAAACCCCCAACTCCTGTGAAATTGGCCTACTTTAGTATTTTAATCTTGTGGATATGAGAGAATGAAGCACTATTTCTAATAGTTTTTACATCTTATTACATATGGAAGGCAGGAACAAATTTATGTTCACCAGTCATTTCATTCTTTTTGCTGAATTTGCAATTTTAAGTGTCACCATCTGTCTGCTGACATTGAAATAAATTGTGTGTATAGTGGACAATGTTTCCAGCTCTTTGAGACATAATGTAGATTTAGATATTGGCCTCTCCCCCAAATTTACAGGTTTGTAAACCAATTACACATTTTACTATTTTTAAAGGATTTAAAAGTAGTTCAAATGTATTTGTCAATATTCCATATTCCTGTAATTTTGTATCATAGGTATTAGCAAGGAATTTAACAAAATGCTCCTGTTTTCTTCTTAAATTTCTTTTCCTTAGAACATTTCTGAAAAATGGAATAGTGGTCAGATTGCTTCACATCATCCAGTACAGCAGCAAGTTCATTCGTGGTGTTTGACACCACAGAGATTACAGGTATGAAACATCCTGCTGACACATTATCCTTAATTTTAAAGTGGAACTCGTAAGGGTTAAGTGTTTTAGGTACTAAGTCTTAAAACTGAAAGGCACCCAACTAAATTAATACACACATATGTAAAATAAGTTCCTATTTACCAAGTACTAATAGGAATTATAATGCATTTGGGTGGGCCTAGAGAAAAAGTACACCTGTTTGAGAGAAAGGATTATTTTGGAGCCTTCCTTTGGCCCCATGTTTTCTGTCCCACATACATCTAATACTAGTAGTTTCTTTTGGATGTACAAAAAAAATCTGCCTTATAAATTCCTTTTTGTGCCTTTGAAATGGAAATGTAGGTTACATTATACATATATGCATACACAAACACATATATGAATATATAATTTCAGGACATGCTATTTTGTATAACTTGAAATAGTATCTCAGGGATTTTTCCACATCTCTGTATTGCTTCTTTGTTCTTGTATGGTTATATAAACAGTTCAGTGAAGGTTCCACAGGACATAACCTTGCTGTAGCCAAATTCCTGTTATTGGATGTGATTCTGGCTAACCATGCTATTTTTCTGCTGTATTCATCGCCAAGTGTTAAGTAGCTTTCTCTCTGAAATTTCATTCCTCCATAATGCATTTCTTTCGAATCATACAAAGTAACTTTTTTCAATGAATGTCTAGAGTTTTGTGACTTTTCTCACACTTATATTTGGGGTTTGATTACAATTTTTAAGGGTTACTATCTCCTCTCACACTATGGCTGTGTTTCTACTCTTCACTGAAAGATTGTCCTTATAAAGTCTTTTCGATTAAACTTTGATGTTATTCCTTTTTTTCCTTCATCTAGCACTTAGAACAGCTGCGTGAAAATGAGAATAATTTAAATCCAGCACAGAGATTGATGCTGGAACAGCTGGAAAGTCAGTTTGTTTTAATGCAGCAACAAGTATGTACAGCACTTTCATTCTTTCTAAAATATATCAGCAAGCTGAATATTTTTAAAAACAGTACCATTTAGAGGATATTAGTGCTTACTTCCTATTTCTATGTGTATTCAACAGAATTAATATATCTGAGCTTTCAATACTTATAAGGAACATATTTTCTTAAGAAAGAATACAAAAACATTTTATGACTTATTTACAGAAAACTTTGCTTTATTCTGATTTATTTATTTATTTATTATTTATTTATTTATGTTTAGTATTTAATAATTAACAAATAATCCTAACGAGATGCAGGTGTTGCGATAGTCATTGTATTTGAGGAATTTGTCATCCTTGTAATAAAATGGAAACGAAATCTTGTATTTTATGAAGGAAAAAAGGCCTATAAATTTCTGATTTATAATCTGTAAGTTTCTGCCCTTCTGTTGACCACAAAATGAAGTGGAGTTCTTTTTTAACCAACAATCACATCTGAAAATGAACATAGTTGCTTGTTTTCTAAAGTATATGTTTTCTTAGCTAGACAGATGAAATGCTATATAAAATTAGAGACGTTGTGGAGTATGTGTTTTCAGAATTACACAAGCAGGTCTTTTTTGTTTTTGAAGATGAGACAAACAGGAGTTACTCAGGTACAAACCACTGGAATTCGTAATGGGCCAGTATCTGACTCATCACTGCCTGCATACTCTTTGCCTGGCCAGCAACCACATGCAGCTTTGACCAGAGCATCTAGCATCTTTCAGTATGGAGTTCGCCCTACTTGTCTTGAAAAGCATTTGTCCAGTGGATCTTTTTCTGCGGGCTCTGTTTCTTTCAGCACATCAAAAACTCTAGGGAACACAGACACTAATTTGGTAGGTGATAATTATGTAACAGGAAATGGAAGTAATGGAAATGTGCCTTACCTGCAGCAAAACACACTTACTCTACCTCATAACTGCACAAACCTGACCAGCACCATAGGAGAGCCACGGAGAAAACAAGTGTCGGACTCTGCTCAGGTAAAAGACTAGCTTTTTGTGCTCTTGTGAAATAGTTTATATTTACTTGGCTCAGATGCATTTTGAGAATGCATAAAATTTTAATTTAAGTTTTGTTTGTAAGGACTAACTTCAAGAAACATAACTATTTGAAAATTTTAAGCAGTATGTTGCACTGTGGCTGTGTGCATAAGTATTTTTATTCCCAATTGCCTTTTAAGATCTGTACATATACCTTATAAAATAAAACAAGAACTATAAAAGCAGAGCCTACAGTTCCCACAAATCCAGCTGCTAATTATTAAGCTTGTCACAACCAAATTTTTAATGTTAGGTAGTCTCTGCCTTTGATAGTATAACTAAAATTTGAACACTGTGACACTGCAAAAGTGAGAAGTGTTCAGCAGTGATTATATTTTGAATTTCATTCATTTTGTTAGCTAGCAGCGTGCTGCTATACTACACTCTTGAAATACTGGGCAGCTAAAAGGCCCTCTTGTTAGATCCTGAGGTTAAACTGACCGATCTGTAGAGTGAGCTGTTGTTGGTGGCAGTGATTTTTGGATATTTTTTTCCTTTAAATTTTTTCCATCCCACCCTGCCTATAGAATACTCCACCTGTGCCTCCTGTCTCCATAGTCATTTTGCTTTTCCCCTTCAGAGCACAGTACATTACATAAGCTAGTCAAAATTTTATGATAAAATAAATTTTATGATAGATAATATTGACTAACCATATGCCAGTGTATCTGAACAAATTTATAAAAGTTTAGCTAGGCGAAGTGATGATGTTGAGTAAGCAAGGTGTGTTAAATTTCATTTAAATTTCCAACTTACAATATTTTTAACATAGGATGAGTGCTGCAAGATGTAGCCCCATACTAAGTCATGAAATATCTGTATCTGCAAGTAATATTTGTAATTCTATATTTTGTTGAAAAAGCCATGTATTAAGTATTCATTATAGTAGAAAACAGAGACTAGTCTTTACTAGTTTCAGTTTTCAAGAATTAGAGTAAAATGTGTCCTCAATTGTGGGTCACAAAGGCCTCAGGAGTACTCAGATTAAGCAAAGATTCAGACCATCAAAAGAATGTGGAAAGTGAAAGGGCAGATAAAGCAAAGGTAGGGGCTTTAGAAGAGGGCCTGATTTAGCTCATAGAAAGTAGACCCATAAGACTTTGTTATAGAAACCCAGGGTGGTGTCGCACGTCTGTAATCCCAGTGCTGAGGAAGGGTTAGGCAGGAGAGTCACAAGTTTGATTGTCACCAGTTCAGTTCCTGCCAAGAGTAACAAGTACCTGTCCCAAGCAAGGTTAAAAAAAAAATGTAACAGCTGCTGGTAGAGTGCTCCTGGTTTAGTCACCAATGTGAATCATTCTTGAAACTGTATTGCTATTGATTCATGGGTTGTATTTCTTTAAAGCTCCTTTTAACTATAGAGGAAAATTAAACAGAAAGGGAAGAAAATTCTCATGTCCTCCACCCCTGTGTTTCAACCTTCATTAACATTTAGAATAGTGTGGTACATTTTCTACAGTTGATGAGGCAACCTGATACGTATGAAACTGTGGAGTATCTTTTTGTGTTGTATACTGTATGAGATTTGACAAATGTATAATGACATACATTCGTAGCAGTATGAACAGAATAAACATACTCTATGCTTTATCTATTTCTTTCTTCTTCTGCGTGGGCCTGCAGCAACACCTAAGCTCTTTTGTAGTGGTGTCTTTTCCATAATGTGATAAATAGTAGCAATTCGCCATGGTTAGAATCATACACATGTAACATGTTCAGATTGACATCTTTTATGTAGAAATACACAAGCACTTTCCTCCATATCTTTCTATGCCATGTTAGCTCTTTCATCTTTTTAACCTCTGAAGAGAAGTCTCTTATATGGATAGACTTCCTGCACTTTGTTCACTTACCTATTTAGTAGTTCATGAGTTAGCAACTGAATAAAACTAGTACGAACTCTATGTGAGGTTTTGGTAGACATATCTTCTCATCTGGATAAATACAAAGGAGTGTCATTCTTGGATAAATGTTTTAAAATATTTTTAGTTTTATAAGAAATTATCAAACTGTCTTCTAAGGAGCTATATCATTTTGCGTGGTTAGTTGCAGTGATGAGTCTTTGTGTTGATGTTGTGACCTCTGGCATGTGTTGGTAGGACACATGGGGCATTACCTCTTTGTTGAGGCACTTGTGGAAATCTCTGGCTGATTTTAATACTAATTTGTTGTAATTGATGAATTCTAAGTTTTTGTAAATTGTGAAGAACAGCCTTTTCATGGATATGTTTTTTTTCCAAGTATTTTCTTCCAGTCCATGACTTCTGTCCATATAAGCATAGTACTGTCTTCAGCAAGGCCAGTATCAATTGCATTGATGTTCAGATTTTCAAAATTTTCTTTGATGTGTCATGTTTCTGCTATTCTACTTAAAACCTATTTCCAAATCCAAAATACCTAGATTTTCTCTTGCTTTATCTTCCAAGAGTTTCACAGTTCTGTATTTAGATAGATGATCCATTTGCCTGTGGTATTTGTGAAGAGTAGAAGTTTTGCAGGTTGTACTTTTGGTTTGGTTTATAGCTTTTAGAGAGAAATGGGAAAATGTCCTGTTGTTCTCGTAGATTGTTGAAAAGATTATTTTTGTTCTGTGATATTCCTTTTGTTCCTTTGTCAAAGACCAGTTGATTACATGTATGTACACGTATTTGTGGCCCTCCTTTGACGTGACCCCCACCCTAATATCACATTGCTGATTAGTAGACAGATATTATTGGCTTTACAATGTCTGTAAGGATTACAGGAATTATATTCAGTTACATAAGGTTGAGTTACCCCCAGCCGCAGTAGAACTGATCTTTCAGAAAAAGTATCATCATGTTTAAACATCAGTTAAAAAACACTCTGGATATCAAGGGCCAGTACAACTCAGGATCTTAACCTATTGTCGGGCTTGGGAGGTGAGCCAGGGCCACCCAGTGACAAGATGGCACTTAAAACCAGAATGTCTATAGTCAGGCCAAGCAGGGTCACTATATTTCCTTCTTTGTATTTCTGTGGCTCTTACATACCTGTCCCTCCTCAGCAACCCCACTCAGACCCCGAGAGGGCTTTTAATATTTTGTCAGCACTGTGTTCTCCTGAAAGAGTACTTGTATGTCTTGGAAACAGATTTCACAGCAGAAGTAGCACCATCCTCATGAATAGAGGCAGAGAACAATGATGCAAATGACAATGAGTGGGTTTTCTTTTCTAGCAGGAGCTCCAAGAGGCAAACCAAGAATTTAGCATCTTTCCCAACGATGCTACAGGTCAGATAGAGCATCAGTTTGGGGGTCTTCCCTTCATGCAATATGAAGTGAACAACACTGGTGTTCTCACTGGAAATGCACATCGAACATTCTTTTCTATAATGGAACAGATGGCTTTGCTTAATGATAAAAGTATTGATTTCAAAAGCAGATTCTGTCAGAGAAAACACCAAAAAATATCAGCAGACTGATATTTTATAAACATTTTAAAAAGTCAGTGTTTGGTAAGGACTTGTAATGGTAAGATCTTCACCATCAAGTAGGGCAGTACTGGTGGAATCAAGTGTATTAACACTGTACAGCAACAGCAGCAGCTGGGCGCTGGTGCTGTGGACTATACGGCATGTATGGTCCAATGGGACAGTGTTTATAAGAGTGTTCTAAAACTACTGTCAAAATGTCATGCCAAGCCAGGCGTGGTGGTGCACGCCTGTCATCCCAGCACTCGGGAGGCTGAGACGAGAGGATTGCTGTGATTTCGAGACCAGCCTAGGCTACATAGTGAGTTCCAGGTCAGTCTCAACTACATAGTGAGACCCTGTCTCAAAAAAACAACAAACAAACAAACAAACAGTCACGCCACATTAAGAGGCCGACTGGATCTTAGAGGTATTTCCTTTAGCTCACATGAGTTCCAGGTCAGTCTCAACTACATAGTGAGACCCTGTCTCAAAAAAACAACAAACAAACAAAAAGTCACGCCACATTAAGAGGCCGACTAGATCTTAGAGGTATTTCCTTTAGCTCACGCAGTGCAAATCCCAGAAGCCAAAAAGATCAGCAGGAACTGTTTAGGCCGACTGGAGACTGCTTACCCTGTGGCAAAGAAATGTGATGTACTATGCAAGATCGGACCTCCCAGTTCCTATTTAACTGTCCCTTCCCTGTGTCTTGGTGTTCAGTTTCAAAACAGTAGCTACCTTTGTCTGTGTACCAATTTAGGCAGCATAACATCTTCATGTACGGCCTAGACATGGGACGCAAGCAGACCAGTTGTATGGGTACTTACATTTATTAGTATTTCTCCAGGAACATCATTCCAGCTATTCAAGGTGGGTGTGTGAAACAAGGGCTGTATTTGTTCTCTTAGTAAGGCATCCCCCCCGCACTCTGCAGACCTTGCCTCCTGAGGGTTATTTGGCAGATGAAAGTGCCATGATACACACTGTGTTGGATAGCATGTCTGGTGAACTGGGTGCTTCGATCACTGCCCAGCTGTCAGAGCAAATAACCGGCATTCATGGCTCATGAGTTACTGTCCATGCTGCCCATAGGTCTGCCCACCAGTTGCTCTTTCTCCTGCCTCACACCAGATAGTATCTGTGGCAGGTTGTACTGCAGTAGCAGTCCAGACACATCATTTCCCTCTGTGGTACCCATCTTTACACAAAAGCATTTGTGGGTATGGGGGCCATTCCATCTGGGACTTTGGAGTCCCATAGGCATTTGGACAGTCACCTGGAGTGGAGAAGCAATTTTAGAGGTAACCAGTCCCATTACCACCCACAACGTGGGAGCAAATGGCCTACTGGATAGAACACTTTGCTGTTGTAAATCGAAGTGCCACCTACACACGTTAGAAGTCTATGTTCTTACAGATTGAATCCTGCAAAGTACAGAGATCTACCTAGTTTACAGGCAGGCCAGTATGCAAAGTGGTGAGCACAGTCTCAGAGGTTCTACCCATCGGAGGGCATTGTATACAACTAGGAACTGTTGGCCAAATAGAGTGTGTCCAGTTTCACCTCCTTTCTAAAGCTGTGGCCAAAGCACAGGGGGTCCCTTTTACACTTGCCAGAGGATCCACCTCATCTCATCTCTTGTCCCAGTGACATCTTAATTGCATTGGCCTGATAGGTAAAGGAATGCCCAGGCCTTGTTCCTGCACTATGAAGACCCTTTGTCTTTTTGTGTGCTTCCTGTTGGGAGACTCCTTTCTTTCCCCTTTTTAAGTAACCAAGGTAGTCGTTACAGGCCTTGAGCTAAACAAGTAAGGGAAGTAGGAATGTCTGCACATTGTTGGCCACCACTGCAACTATTTGATGGATCTACCCAGCCAGAGTACATTGGGGCTTTTGAATTTGGCGAGCACGGGGTGGGGTGGGGGTGGGAGTAGGTGGGGGGTTTCTGTAGCCCATCCTCTTACCTGGATGTAGAGCAGACAGGGTTTTGCTGTGTAGTTCAGGCTGGTCTGGAGCTCACTATATAGCCCATACTGGCCTTGAACTCATAGCAGCAATCCTTCTGCCTCACCCTCCTGAGTGCTTTGATTACAGGCATGTGCGACGGTGCCCGGCTATTTGGCATTTTAGAAAAACTAAGGAGAGGCATACAACGCTACTGAAAGCACTCTGTGTGGGTAATATTAAGTATTCTAGGTGTTCCTAATTAATTAATCGTGTGCCCCCTTTCATGGCACCCTCTGGGAAAGTTTGTACTACTGCCTTGACTAAACTCTTCACCTTAGGGCAGGGAGATTGAGGGAATCTCAGTTTGCTTGTCATAGCACAGTCTTTGGCAGTCTGAAGTAGCATCTTTGTCTTTGTCCATGTTAGAGGAAAATGTTTCAGCTTTTCCTCACTCAGTATGATGCTAGCCATGGGGTTTGTCATACAGATTTTTTATTCTGTTGAAGTATGCTGCTTCTGTACTTTGTGTGCTTGGAGTTAATATCATAGAAGGATCTTGACTTCTGAATGGTTTTTCTGCATCTAATGAAATCAGCTTTTTTCGTGGTGGGGGTCTTTTTTCTTTTAATACAGTATATCATGTATTTGGCTTCCATACGTTGACCCACCAAGAGCACTGGCGTGACTCTCACTTAATCACGGTGAATGACAGTTTTACTATGCTATCAGACTTGGTTTGCCAATATTTTGTTGAGGATTTTTACATCATTGTCCTTCAGGGTTATTAACCTGTGGCTTTCTCTTTTGGTTGTGTCCTCTGGCTAGATTTATTAAGAAGGTAATACTGGCCTTATAAAATGAGTTTGTGAGAATTCCCTGCCCTTCAGTTTTGTAGAATTCTTTGAGAGGTGTTGCACGTTCTTTTTGAAATATATAGTAGAATGTAGTAGTCATGCCTTTTCTTGAGTGCTGTTTTATTGCTTAGTCAATTGCTTTATTAGTCTGTTCCAATTTTTTTTCTTATTTAACATTTGGTAATTGTATGTCATGGACGTATCCATTTCTTCTGAGTTTTACTCTATGTTAGTGTAGAAATTTTTGGAAAACATTTCCTTTTGATCATTTGTTTTTCTACAGTAGCCATGGTTATCACCTCACCTCTGATTTTGTATATGTATCCTTTCTAGCTTTGTTTTAGCCTAATTAAGGTTTGCTCATTCTGCCTTTCATAAAGCAACTCTTCCTTTTCTTTATTTTTTGCAATTCTTCTAGCATCTGTTTTGCCTTCCCCCAGCTTTTACTTCAATCTTTCTGTCAATTACTGTTTTTTTAATGTTTATGTTTTTCTAGTTCTTTAAGGAAGAATGTTTTTTTTTTTTTTTTTTTTTTTTTTTTTTTTTTTTTTTTTTTTTTTTTTTTTTTTTTTTTTGTACTAGGGATGGAACTCAGGCCTTTGTGCTTTTGAGGCAGGTGCCAGAACCACTGAGCTACATCCCTGGCCCGATAATACTCTTTTTCAAGGCATGTCTTTATTACTAAGCACAAGCCTGTCAGCTGCTTTTTCCTACATTCCATTGGTTTCTGTACATCATAGGTCCATTTCCATCTACAAAACTCTTCTTATTCTGTTCTTTCTCTTTTTTGGTACCTGGGATCAAACTTGGGTCCTTGCACTTGAAAGGGAGGATGCAGAACCACTGAGCTACATCCCTGGCCCTCCAAAACCTTCTTAATCCTCCTTTCAGTTTTTCCATTGACCCATTGGTTGTTCAAGTGTTTTTTTGTTTCTGTTTTTGTTTTTTCCCATGTGTTCTTCCTGTGCCTGGTTTCTACTTTTATAACAGTGTTGCTAGAAGAGATTCTTTTTTTCTTTTTATTTTTTGAGACAGGGTCTGACTATGTAGAGTTGAGGCTGACCTGGAACTCACTATGAAGTCCAGGGTGGTCTCGAACCCACAGTGATCTTCCTGCCTCGGCCTCCCGAGTACTGGGATTACAGGCGTGCGCCACCATGCCCAGCTTAGAAGAGATTCTTGATATGACTTTATCTTCTTAAATTTGTTCAGGCTTGATGTATGACATATCCTGAAGACTGTTCCATGTGCAGGTGAGAAGAATGTGTATTCTACACATATTGCCCGAATTCTCTGTGAATATTTACGAAGTATATTTGGTCTAGAGAACAGTTCTGTGTCGATTTGTCTGCCATCTGCATGGTCTTTCCACTACTGAAAGCATGAAGTTCCTTAAAATTATTAGAGTACAGTCCATCTCTACTTCACAGCTATTATATTTTTCCATGTGTTTAGGTGCTGTAATGTTGTGTCCCTATGAATTTACAGTAGTTGTGAACTATTCCCTTCTCACTATATATAATCACCTTCTTTATCTCCTTTTCACAGTTTATCTGGCATAAATAGAGCTACTCTTATCTCTGTGTTTTCCATTTGCATGAAATATCACTTCACTTTTGGTCTAAGCATCTTAAAGTTGAAGTGAGTTTCTTGTAGGAGCAGATAGATGAGTCTTATCATTTCAGTCCATTCAGCCTCACCTCACTGTGTTTTTTTTGACTGGAGAATTTAGACTTTTTACGTTCAGGGTAATTATTGATAGGTAAGGACTCATTACTGCCATGCCTTTGTTTGCAAGTTGCTTTGTAGATCCTTCCCTTTTTATTGTCTTCCATTATGATTAAATAGTTTTCTCTAAATAGTCTTTCATCACTTACTTAAAAA
>NW_022900969.1:18882-20460 GCF_012274545.1 Fukomys damarensis | reverse complement strand
AAACACTCTAAAATATCAAGCTTCAAGCATGGGAAGAAATTCTTTTTGTAGGAAAATATAAATATTACTCTGTATTTTTTCAGATTAATTCATGAAAACAAATCAGTCTAAATCAATGCTAGCCAAAACAAATATAACGTTAGCCATAGATATACTTTGGAATTTCTGGAAGATTCATAAAGTAAGAAGAAGCAGGCAAAAATTATTTTAATAATGTCTTTTACCTAACTCATATACAAACTTTATTTCAATATTCCATTAATACAGAAGTGTATTGGTGGCTTCCCACACCATGTTTGTATTGATCTTCTGGAATGGTGCGTGTGTTTTACACTTGTGGCCCCTTTGAAAGGGCACTTGTCACATGCCAGGCCCCAGCTACTGCACAGGACTGAAGCAAACCTTAATATTTATTGAGCATTATACCCAAGACGAAAAGTACTCAGGAAAGTATAAGAGCCTCATAAAATCATACTAGCTGACATTCAGATTCTTTGATTGCAAGTTGTAGGACCCCATGGGCTTCAGGAATTTTGAGTTTTCCAAGGATACTGAATGATCTCATGAGGTTAAGAGCAAAGCGTACCCCTGATCCTCAGCAAAGCCTTAGCAGCCACCCCACTGCACTCTACCTCCACCTGAGCTGGTGAGCGCAGACCTCCCGAGAAGGGATGCTTTGAACTAGGGCTAGGATTTGGGTAACCAGAAGAAAAGATGAGAAAGGGCAACAAGAAGGCATAGTACATGAAGCGAAGAAAAAGTACTGCTTGGGATTGTAGGCTACAAAGAAGGGAGGAGGAAAAGACATTTAGCGTGAGTTTATAAGGTGGAGACCACCGTGAGGGCAAAGGACTGCAGAGTTACTGTCCCCAGAAACTTCCCTTCACTTCATCCTAGGAAGCAAAAGCTAAGGAACCCGTTGGGACATAACAGCAGTAGTAACTGTAGTGGTCATACTTGTACTGTTACTGGTAGAAGGAGCAATGAGTGGAGAGGATAAGAGGGATAAAGACAATAGCATTTTCTAAGGAACATAATGGAATGAATGCCAAGAGAGTCGGGGAATGCTGCATTTTTGTAAGCTGTTCTTCTGGGAGTATGAGGATCGCTTCTCTAGCACACATTAGTTTTTATCTCTTTTTTTACTCATTGAGTTTATTGGTACATTTTACGTATCCAGTACAGTTACATTCATTATTGGGATCTCGTACCTTTACATGACAGGTCTTGGTTCTCATTTTTTCCCTTTGTCAAGTTTTTTATCTCTTTAGGGAAAAGCATCAAAAATTGCCCCAGACAGGAGCTGGGGATTTAGCTCTGAGGTGCCACTGCCTGCCTCACAAGGGCAAATTCCCAAGTTCATCCCCGGTACAAAAAAATAAAAAATTGCCTCAGACCTTCATAAAGTAGGAGATGCTCAGTATAACTCATACTAAATAATAATCATTCTGTGCATCATAGTATACCTGTATTTTTGCTTGGCAGTAGTAGTGGAATGAAGTTGTGTGTGTGTGTGTGTGTGTGTGTGTGTGTGTGTGTGTGAGTCTTGTACTTTTCTTTCTTTTCTTTTCTTTTTGT
>NW_022900969.1:0-1813 GCF_012274545.1 Fukomys damarensis | reverse complement strand
CCCATCCAGAAACACTTCACTACTCTGTAGTAACGTCACTGACTGATTCCCACCAATCAGAGGAGCCCACAGGTACAATGTATCTACTTGCCAGGAAGGAATGGTCTATTCTGGCTTCCCTTCTAGGCTTTCCTACTAGTTTAGAAGGGATTTAGGCTTCCAAGAGATGCTCCTACATTTTTCTAAGATTCCGTTATTTATGAGCTCTTAATATTTTGAACACACAATAGAGAAAAATTGTTACTTATGAAAATATAATCCCAACACAGAAACTAGTTGAAGGCAGGTACTTTCTTATTCATTCCTTCATTCAATAGTAGCTTCTTGTTTCTCAATATTTATTTTGTTCCTTTCTAAATTCTTATTTTCCTAACCAGTGCTGGAATTTTCAAACAAAAAATAATAGCATATTGTGTTTGAGTGAAGTATTTTGCCAGGTTGTTTTCTGAGGAATTCTGTGCGTGAAGTGTGCTGCTATAATATCACAAAAAACATAAATATCCCAACTGAAAATGTTTTCTTGAATTTTTTTATTGGCATAAGTTAATTTTTTAAATTGAGGATGCTTAGGTTACATGAGAAATTCTATAAATCTCAAAGTAAATCATGTAATGAATATCCTTCAAAAATTATATTTTGAAGCACGACTCTTCAAACTTAACAAATGTTGATAGAATAGATATGTTGCCAATCTTCTTTAAAGAAGGCATATTCTTATTATTTCAGACAATCTTCTTAACTTCTATCTTCTGTACTATATTCATATGTTGGACAAAAATGCATTGAGCACATAACAATCTCTCAGTGAAACTAAAAACTGATTTTTGTGTTTTCCCTTAAAAACATTTTTAACTTTATAGTCTAATTGGTAGCTATTTGTCTTTATTCAAAAGCAAATAAGTCGCAATCATATGTTTCATTGAATTTGGGAATTTTAAAGCAAGTATAGTACTTAAATCAATTATATTATACAAAGTAATTTCATTCAAATTAGGTATAATTATAGTCTAGCCAAAACACTTAACAAAGTTTCCCCTGATTTTTATTAGGAACATTTTTGAAGCATAAATATAATCCCTGAAATGAATGATAGCTTTCTGTTAGCTCACATATTTTCTCACATGAAAGGCATTAACAGATACTCAATGAATCACATTCACAAGCAATAAGGTGAGATAGTTCTTCACTGAGTCTTTAAGGAAAAGACTCAAAAGATATCCCATGGTTTTATGTAGTCCACTGATTCATACTGTCATTTTTTTTTGCATTTATCTCAGTTAAAATTTATTTTCTTTTTTAGCTGAAAAACCTGAAACAGTATCAAGTAAGTACTCAAGCTGTCTTTGCTGCGTGTATTAATTTAAAGTCGAAATCTATACATGTTTTTATTTTTAATGTGTTCAAAGAATGAGCCATTCCATTCTGAAGCCCCTAACAAGAATCTGTTAGCTTTTATTCTTTACTCATGTTGCAACGTCTAGAAAATACTTGGATAACTTGCAATTGTAATTCATGATAGAAACTTCTCGATCTTAAGCCTGAAAGAAGCATCACTTGCATTCAAATAAATAAATCTTTCCAGTAAATGAAGCACAGTGATCTTGTATCTGCACTAAACCCATGATCGCTAAGTATTTAGTTCAGAGCGCATAGGCAGCACAGTGATTTCATTTGCTTCTATGCATTATGTTCACTACTTAAGTATAATTTTAGGCCTAAGAGGAATACCAGATCTTGGAATTGGTGTGACGTCATATAGCATAAACAGCTCCCAGCCCAGAAACACTCTAAAATATCAAGCTTCAAGCATGGG
>NW_022900968.1:0-29722 GCF_012274545.1 Fukomys damarensis | reverse complement strand
CGCATACAGGTGTGGGTGTGAGTGGCCAGGCAAGACGAGATGTGCAGGTAAAGGAAGGGGCACAGGGGAGTCTCCACCTGGGTGGCTGAGGGGCTGGCCAGACTCCAATGCTGTGACCCCAGAGCAGGTGGCAAACACCTGAGATAGGTTCCCTGACTGCAAGTACTGGCAACTTCCCAGTCTTCACTCTCTATCATTGCTCTGACTATGGCAAAACTATTATGGAAAGACAGATAAAGTATCCTTGGGCTGCTCAGTGGCTGCTCCTTTTGAAGTTCTCAGGATAGTCTGCTGCATGAGGAAGAATCATATCCAATTTAAGAGACCATCGGTGTTCTTTCCACCTACTCACACTGGAGTGATGAAGCTAGGAGAGACACTCTGGCCTTTGTGAGGTGCTGTGCAGGCAAACACACAGACACACACACACACACACACACACTCATATCTATGTCTATATCTATATCTACATATATATGTATATATGCATCCCCTGCTGTGAGAGCGTTTGCCCTCACGCGCCATCTCTATAGGTTCTTTCACTGTCCATAGAGGCCCCTGTGCCCCCTGAGCCCCTGAAAGAACAGGTACCCAGTGAACTCTCATTCTTTCCTCACAGCCACAAGTCTAGAGTGTCCTGGCTTCATCCTATTCACATCCCCTGTCCTCATTTTCCTGCTTCTCCTTTACATGGCTTTCCACAGTACTATACTTCACCTCCCATGTCTCCCATTTCCTGGCTGTCCATTAGAAGGAGAATGACAGCAGTGAGATAGCAGTATTGAAATGAAATTTGGACTTAGCCAATTTGGGAATCCTGTGCCTCATCATTCTTCAACGTGTTTTGGAAGCAATGTGGAAGATGGCATTGCAAGAAAAGAAAGTGTTGGACTCAGTCTAGTATCTAATTATATTTGAGATTCCTTCAGTAGTCCCAGGTGTGCTCTCCCATCCTTGAGTGTTCAGTGAAATCTCAGCACAAAATTCCACAAACCTATTGGAAGGGTCGGGTCCTTGTGGAATGGCTGGAAAAGAGAACTGTGCTACTACTACTGTGGTTTGTGTGATGCGAAGGGGTAAGGGGGACCCAGCCTGGGCCATGAGGCTTTATTGCAGCTCCAAAATTTCAAAAAGTCCTTCTGCAGACCCTATAATCAACCTGAGTGGGACACTGTTTCTCAGGTGAATGACCCAGCCCACAGGTAGCCTTGTCTTCCTTAGGTCGCCCTGCTTCTGCTAAGAGTGGTGCTAGGGTCCAACCTGAAGCGTCATTTGCCCAAAGGGAAACAGCCTCACATTTCAGCATGCTGGAGTTCAGGATCATTTTTTTTCCTCACTGGGTTTATTGGTATATTTGAGGTATACACTACAGTTACAATTGTTGGGGTCTTGTACCTTTATGTGTCAGATCTTGTTTCTCATTTTTCCCCTGGTCCCTGCCCTCCCTCCAGCCCCAATTCCCCTCCTCATTAACAAACTTTTTGTTTAGATATTATCATTTTCTCATATTTTTCTTCCCCTTATTACCTCTGCCCTACACTTCCCACTATCCCTACACCTTAAATCCTTTTCATCCTATTTCACATTGTCAATTTTCTCATTAAGATATTATGTACTGTTATAGTTTATACACATCAGAGAAAATATTCGGTATTTACACATGTGCAATTTATTTATTTCACTTAGGAGAATATCTCATTCAGGGATATTTGGCAGGGCAAGCCAGGAAGTCTATGCTACTTCTGTTTATTCCACCCACTGAGCCAAGGCCATTGTTCTGTTCAGTGTGTCGTGTTCCCTCAATGTCCACATGAGATGGGTAGGACTGGAATTTTGAGTGAGGAACTAGATATTGAGGATATATATTGGGAGAAGTAGGATCAGAGTCAGTGAGGCAAAGTTGGAAGGCCCAGATATGAATTCAGTGTTCACAGAGGCTGGCAGAGTGTCAGACTGCACAGTGAGTGTTAGGGCCATGACAAAGCTCAGCAGTCATAATGCCGATGAGTTGGCAGTCCGGAACTGTGTTAATGGTTGCCAGGGAGGGGTGGATTGTGGGAACTGTGGAGACAGCAGCAACAGGTTAGGGCCTGAGTGTCATGCCCATCCATTCAGGACAGTCTCCTGGCTCCTGTCTAAAGAAACAAGTGAGAGGAGGCTCTGAGGACATTGAGGACTTTTGTCTCTCAGTCCTGGTGCCACTGTGTGGAGGGCATCAACCATATTCATGACCACATCCCAGAAGTCAGCAAGTGCGTGAGGGGATACTCAGTCTTTCAGCTTTTCGCATCATATTAAGAGAGATTTAGTCACTGTAGCAGCCAGTTTGCCTTTGTCAGTGGTGTTCATGTACATCAGAGTTTTACCAAACTATTTCACAGGACTTTTGAACAGTTATTACCCTCCATCTCCAGACTTTTTCACCATCCTTCCAACTGGGTAAATCTGTGGCCTGCAGCAACCTCCTAAGTCTCCTCAGTGGCACTGGGAACTCTTTTCTTCCATCAGTTCTTGGTGTTTACACTGCAATGAAAGCATTTATCACATCCAACAGGACTGGTCCTTGCCTGCCTGGGTTGTCATTCAGTCTGGACAGAATGCTCTGCTTCAGGCCCTCTTGCAGCCCCTTGCACAGTCCTGTGCTTAATAAGGTCCAATATCTTGGGTAGACTTTTCTATACCTTCTGAAGCAGTACTCCATTTCTTCTCTCCTGCCTCTTAGAGAGGCCCCTTCCTTCTCATCTGCTATTTCCCTGCCAACCAAGCTCATGCTGTTGGCTCACCCCATTCCTTGGATCTCTCTTCCAAATTCCCACTCCATTGGCTACGTGGCAGCATCACATTTACTCCTACAAGCCCACAATGTAGGATTCTGTGCCCCTTAAACCCCTGCAAGAACAGGTGCGCAGTGAACTCTCATCTTTCCTCACAGCCAAAAGTCCCTAATGCCCTGGCTTCATCCTATTCCCATCCCTGCTCCTCATTTTCCTGCTTCTTCCTTACATCACTATCCACAATACTGTACCACATATCCCATGTCTCTCATTTCCTGCCTTTTCATTAGATGGAGGATGGCAACAGTGACATAAAACTGTTGAAATGAAATTTGGATTTAGCCAAATTGGGAATCCTGTGCCTCTTGATTCTTCAACCTGTTTTGGAAGCAATGTTGAAGATGGCATTGCAAGAAGAGAAAGTTTTGGACTCAGTCTAGGATATAATTGTGTTTGAGATTCCTTCATTAGTCACAGGTGCGCTCCCCCAGCCTTGAATTTGTAGTAAAATCTTGGTACACAGCGTTGCAATCATGTTGGAAGTGTTGGGTCCTTGGAATGGCTGGAAAGAAGGACTGTGCTACTAGTTGGAGGCTTCTGTGATGAGAAGGGGTAAGGGGGCCCCGGCCTGGGCCATGGGGCATTATTGCAGCTCCAACTTTTGAGAAGGTCCTCCTGCAAGTCCTATAACCAACATGAGCAGGACACTGTTTCTCAGGTGAGGGAACCAGCCCACAGGTAGCATTGTTTTCCTCAGATGGCCCTGCTTCTGCTAAGAGTGGTGGAAGAATCCAACCTGAATGTTCATTTGCCCCGAGTGAAACCTCACAACTTACCATGGTGCAGTTAGGGACATTTTTTTTTTCCTCGTTGGGTCTATTGGTCCCTTTGAGGTATACAGTACAGTTATATTCATTGTTGTTGTCTTGTACCTTTACTTGACAGGTCTTGTTTCTCATGTTTTGTTCTTGTCCCTGCCCTCCCTTCAGTCCCTACTCTCCTCCCCATTTACAAACACTTTAATTTTGATTTTATCATTTTATCCTATTTTTTCTTCTCCATATTCCCTCTGTCCTACAATTCCCACTTTCCCTACACCTTAATCCCTTTTCTTCCTATTTCACATTGTCAACTTTCTCATTAAGATCTTATGTATTATTATAGTTTATTCACACCAGAGAAACTATTTCATGTTTAAACACGTGGAATTTATGTATTTCACTTAGGAGTATATCACATATAGGGACATTTAGCAGGGCAAGCTAGGCAGTCTATGCTACTTCTGTTTATTCCATCCATTGAGCCAAGGCCATTCTTCTGTTAAATGTGTCATGCTGTCTCAATGTCCACATGAGGTGGGTAGGACTGGAATGTTGAGCGAGGAAATAGATATTGAGGATATGTATTGGGAGGAGTAGGATCAGAGTCAGTGAGGTAAAGTTGGAAGGCCCAGATATCAATTCAGTGTCCACCGAGGCTGGCAGAGTGTCAGTGTGCACAGTGCATGTCTGGGCTATGACAGTGCTCAGTTATCATAATGGCGATGAGTTGGCAGTTTGGAACTGTGGTCATGGTTACCAGAGAGGGGTGGATTGAGGAAAATGTGGAGACAGCAGCACACTGCCAAGGGCCTCAGTGTCATGCCCATCAATTCAGGCCAATCTCCTGGGTCCTGCTTAGAAAAACAAGTGAGAGGAGGCTTGGTGGACACTGAGGAATTTTGTCTCTAGTTCCTGGTGGTGCTGGGTGGAGGGCATCCGCCATCCTCATGACCACATCTCAGAAGTCACCAAGCAGGGGAGTGGACACCCTGTATTTCACATTTTCATATAATTTTAAAGAGACTGAGTCATTGTAGCAGCCAATGTGCCTTTGTCAGTGGTTTTCATTTACATCACAGTGTTACCAAAGTATTTCACAGGATTTTAGGACAGACATCACCATCCATCTTCAGACTTTCTTATTATCTTTCCCCCTGGGGAGCTCTGTGGCCTGAAGCAGACATCTATGTCTCCTCAGTGGCACTGGGAACACTTTTCTCCCATCAGTTTCTGGTGTTTACACTCCAAAGATGGTGTGAATGGCATCTCATCGGACTGGTCCTGGTCTGCCTGGGTTGTCCTTCACTCTAGACAAAGTGCTCTGCCTCAGGCCCTCTTGCAGCCTTCTACACAGTCCTGTTTTTGGTAAGGGCCAATATCTTGGGAAGACTTTTCTATACTTTCTGAAGCAGTACTCCTTTTCTTCTCTCCTGCCTCTCAGAGATGCCCCTTCCTCCTTTCCTACTTTTTGCCTGCCCACCAAGCTCACAATGGTGGCTCCCTCCAATCCTTGTATCTCTCTTCCAAATTCCCAGTCTGTTTGCTATGTGGCAGCACTATGTTAACTCCTACAAGCCCACTGTGTAATCCCCTGTGCCCACTGAACCCCTGCAAGAACAGCTGCCCACCGAACTCTCCTTCTTTCCTCACATCCACAAGTTCCTATTGCCCTGGCTGCCTCCACTTCACATCCCCGGTCCTCATTTTCTTGCGACTTCTTTACATGGCTTTGCACAGTTCTATACTTCACCATGCATGTCTCCCATTTCATTTGTGCCCATTAATTGGACAGAGGATGATAGCCATCAGATAGCACTGTTGAAATGAAATTTGGACTTAGCAAAATTGGAAATCATGTGCCTCATCATGCTTCAATACGTTTTGGAAGCACTGTGGAAAATGGCATTTTAAGAAAAGAAAGTGTTGGATTCAGGCTACTTCTAAGTGTGTTTCATGTTCATTCCGTTGACCCTGGTGTGCTCCCCTGACCTGGAATGTGTAGTTAAATCTCGGTACTCACCTTCACAAACTTGTTGGAAGGGTTGGATTCTTGTGAAATGGCTGAAAATTAGGACTGTGCTACTAGTTGGAGACGTGTGGCGAGAAACAGTAAGGGGGCTCCAGCCGAGGCCATTGGACTTTATTGCAGCTCCATTTCCTGAGAAGGTCCTTTTACAGATCCTATGACCAATTTGAGCAGTACACTATATACCAGGCAAGGGACTCAGCCACAGGTAGCCTTGCTTTTCTCAGGTGGCCCTGCTTCTTCTAAGATTGGTTGTAGGTCCCCACTTAAATGGGCATTTGTCCTAAGTGAAACAGCCACACATCTGAATGCTGGAGTTCAGGGATATTTTTTTTTCCTCACTGAGTATCTTGGTACATTGTATGCATACAGTAGAGTCACATTCATTGTTGGGATCTTGTACCTTTACATGTCAGGTCTTGTTCCATTTTTCCCTCAGGGATATTTTTTTTTCCTCACTGAGTATCTTGGTACATTGTATGCATACAGTAGAGTCACATTCATTGTTGGGATCTTGTACCTTTACATGTCAGGTCTTGTTCCTCATTTTTCCCCTTGTCCCTGCCCTGCCATCAGTCCCTACTCTTCTCGCCATTTCCAAACATTGTATTTCCATTTTCTCATTTTCTCCTATTTTCCTTCCTTCTCCACGTGTTCTCTCCCCTACACTTCCCACTAGCCCTACACCTGAAGACCTTTTCTTCCTATTTCACATTCTCAATTTTCTCATTAAGATTTTATGTACTAGTATCGTTTATTCACAGCAGAGAAACTATTCAGTATTTGCACCTGTGTGATTTATTTATTTCACTTATGAGTATATCCCATTCAGGGACGTTTTTCAGGGCAAGCCACTCTTTCTATGTTACTTCTCTTTAATCCACTCATGGAGCCAAGGCCATTGTTCTGTGAAATGTGTCATGCTGTCTCCATGTCCACATGAGATGGGTAGGACTGGAATTTTGAGTAAGCAAATAGATATTGAGGATAAATCCTGGGAAGAGTAGGATCAGAATGAGTGAGGCAAATTTGGAAGTCCCAGGTATAAATTAACTGTCCACAGAGCCTGGCAGAGTGTCAGAGTGCACAGCAGTGCCAGGTTCATGACATAGTTCAGGTTTCATAATGCCAATGTGCATCCAGATGGAACTGTGCTCATGGTTGACAGGGAGGGGTTACTTGTGGGAAATTAGCAGACAGCTGAACACAGGATAGGGCCTAATTCTCATGCCTATCCATTTAAGCTGGTCTCCAAGCACCTGTTCAAAGATACAAGCAAGAGGATGCTCTGAGGACACTATGGATTTTTGTCTCAGAGTAGGATCAGAGTGAGAAAGGACTTTGGGCTTTTTCATGGCTCTGTCGGTTCAGGGACTCCCTTCCAGGTCTTCTGCCCCCACCCAGAATGGAGTAGGCCCATTTCTGCCAGGTGAAAGACCCTGCACTCGTATTGCCCCTTCTTAATCATGTGGCTATTACTCCAAAGAGTGCTTTTAGCCTAAGGAGAAGAGCCTTTGGCCCAGAATTAAACAGCAAAATATCTTAGAGTGCTGTTTTTCAGGGGACTTTCAAAGAGGAAAAACTCCAGCCTGTGGGGGTTTCCTCTGCTCCTCAGGCCTTGGAGCATGGACCATTGTGTTGTTAATACTGTGCTGCTCTGTAGATCTCAATTTCAGCAGGGTGGGACCTGATATGTGAGGGTGGAAAAATGTATTCAGAGGTGTGGGATCAGAGCCAGTGAGGTGGATTTCACTGGCCCAGCTGCGCATCCAAAATGAAGGTAGGTTGGCAGAGAGGGAGGATGCACTGTGTGGGGCAGGGCCAAGGCAGAACTGGGCTGTCCTAATGCTGCAGAGTGGGCAGCTGAGATGCGTGTTCATGGGGTGGCTTACTCATGAGTAGTGTGAACCATGGAGACAGCAGCAGACAGGCTAGGCCCTGAGTGTCATCCCCCTCCTTTTTGGCAGGTCTCTTGGCTCCCGCTGAAACAGGCAAGTGTGAAGAGGCTCTGAAGACACTGAGGATTTTTGTCTCTTATTTGTGGTAGTCCATGGTGGAGGACATGAAGAACTTCCTGACTAGAACCCAGAAGTCAGCCAGCGAGTGAGTGGACACTCTGTCCGTCACATTTGTGTATCGTTTTAAGAGAGTCTGAGTCCCAGTACTAGACAAATTGCCTTTGTCACAGTTTTGCAATTACAGTTTAGTTTTTTGGAGCTAGTTCACAGGATTGTCAGACTTTGTTCAGCCTCACTCTCGAGACTTTCTCAACACCCTTCCACATGGGAAGTTCTGTGGACTGACACAGCCTCCTGAGTCTCCTCAGTGGCACTGGGATTAGTTTTCTCCCATCAGTTTCTGGTTTTCACAGTCTAAAGGGTGCTTGAGTGGAATCTTATGGGATGAGTCATTCTCTGCATGTGTGACCTCTACTGCAAAGAAAGTGCTCTTACTCAGGCCTTCTTGCAGCCCTTGACACAGTCCTCTGCTTGGTAAGGTCCAATATCTTTGATAGCCTTTCCTGTAGTTTCTGAAACAGAACTCCTTTCCCTGCTGTCTGCTTCTCAGAGAGGTCACTTTCTGTGTTTCCTTCTTTTCCCCTAGCTAGCCACCAAGCTCACACAGTTGGCTTCCTCCATTCCTCAGATCTCTCCTCCAACTTCATGTCCACTTTTCCACATGATAGCATGGTGCTCACTGTGACAAGGCCACTGCAGAGACGCCTGTGCCCACTCAGCCACTGCAGGAACAGGGGCCCATCAAAGTCTCATTCATTCCTCACTTCCACATGTCCCTATTGCCATGGCTGTCTCCCCTTCAACTCCCCCATCCTCATTTCCCTGCTTCTTCCTTCTATGGCTGTCCCACCATACTAGAATTCACCTCACATGTCTCTGATTTTCTCCCTATCCATCAGGCAGAGGATAAAAGCCACCAGACAGCACTGTTGAAATGGAATTTGGACCTAGCCAAATAGGGAATCCAGCACCTCATCATGCTTCCACCTGTTTTGGAAGCACCCTGTAAAATGGCACTGTGAGAAAAGAAAGTGTTGGACTCAGTCTGGGATCTAATGGTGTTTGAGACTTCTCCAGGTATCCCAGTTGTGCTCACATGCCCTGGATTGCTCAGTGAAATCTTGGTACACACATCCCCTCCCTTTTGGAAGGGATATGTCCTTGTGGAATGGCTGGAAAATAGGACTGGGCTGTTAGCTGGAGGCTTGTGTGATGCGAAGGGGCAAGTGACACCCAGCCAGGATCTTTGGGCTTGATGCCAGCTGCGTCTTTTCAGAAGGTCGTCCTCCCAGGCCTGTACCCAACCTGAGCAGGACCCTATTTTCCAGTGGAAGGACACGCCCAACAGGTAGCCTTGTCTTCCTCAGGTGGCCCTGCTTCCCCTAAGAGTGGTTGTACTGCCCAAGCCCAATGGTTAAATGCTTATTGGCTCTGAGGAAAACAGCTACCTGTCTTACTGTGCTGGTGTTCAGGGACGTTTTGCAAGGAAACCGCAGTCAGTCTATGCTGCTTCTGAGTCACCCACCTGTGGAGCCAAGGCCATTGTTCGGTTATAGGGGCCCTGCCATCTCCACCTCCACATGAGAAGCAAAGGGTGGGAATGTTGAGGGAGGCAATAGATACTGTGAATGTATTGAGAGCAGTTGGATCAGAGTCAGTGAGGAGAATTTTGAGGTTCCAGATTTCAATTCATGTTGTCTGAGTCTGGCAGAGTGTCATAGCACAGGTTGAGAATCAGGGTGATGACACAGCTCAACTGTCATAATGCCAGTGTGCTGACAGTTCGGAAAGTTAGCCGTGGTGTGGGGGAGGGGTAGAATGTGGGAACTCTGGAGACGTCAGCAGACAGGCTGGGCCCTGACAGTCATCCCCATCCACTTGGGCACATGTCCCGCCTCCTGCCCAAACATGCTTGACAGAAGAAGCAGTGAGGACAGCATGAGGATTTTTGTCTCTCACTCATGTGGGCCGAGGGAGGAGGGCATACTGTGCTTCTTGAGCAGGTCTTCTGTTTATGGGAATAAATTTCCAGTGACAACCCATGTGCCTCTCACCAGGTTGCAGGTACAACTCAGGTTTACGGAGAGTGTTCCCCTCACTTTTCTATTGTCATCACCCTTCATCTCCAGACTCTCTCACCTTCCTTTCCCATGCAAAGCTCTGTAGCCTGGAACTGCAACCTGAGGCTCCTCCCTGTACCCTGGCCTAGGGAACCCTTTGGTCCTGTAGTTTTCAGGGCTTCACACTCTAATGTCCTCACCGAGGGAAGCACACAGGAAGGTTCTTTGACTGTGTGGTGACCTTCGCTCCATCAGAAGATGTCTTCCAGGGTCCCTCTCACAGCAGTTGAGCAGGCCTATGCCTACTTAAGGCCCAGGAGGTCGGTTCACCTATTTCTGAGTCTCTGATGCAGAACTCCTGTCCTCCTGCACAGCTCCTGTGGGCTTCCCCTTCCTGGGTTCCTCTTTCTGCCCTAGCCCCCTTGGCTGTGCCTCAGCAAACCTCCGTTCCACTGACCTTGCTCCTAATTTCCCGGGTCCCGCACCACGTTAGAATCTCCTGGTCCCTGCCAAGAGGCCACTGCTTTGGACACTGTACCAACAGAGGCACCGCAGGACCACTTGCCAATCTGACCGTCTGACTTTCTTCACGATCACCAAG
The DNA here is from genome assembly GCF_012274545.1 of Fukomys damarensis. NCBI lineage: Eukaryota > Metazoa > Chordata > Mammalia > Rodentia > Bathyergidae > Fukomys > Fukomys damarensis. The sequence goes on along the minus strand of NW_022900968.1, from coordinate 19,422 downwards.
GCCCTATTGTTCTAGCTGCCCCATCATCACCTTACCCTGCACATTTCTCTACTTCCTTCTTTCTTTCCTTGCCTCTGCTTTCCTTTCTCGCGAGCTGTGCAGGAAGATGTGGGATTTCACCCCTCCAATAACATGCAAATGATATTTGTCCTTAGCAACATTGGGAATCATTTGGCTCATCATTGTGCAACAGGATTTGGTGGTGCTGTGTACCATGGCATTGTAAGCTTAGAAAGTGTTGGCTTGGTCATTGTTGTGATTGTGTAGGACATGGATTCAGTTGTCAGAGTTGCCAGGTCCTGGCTTGTACTTTATGCTGGGAGCTTGGTATGCTTCTTCCCTTACTTCTTGGAAGGGGTTTTTCCCTTGCAAAGGCTCATAAATAGGCTTGCACTGGGATTTTGAGGCCCTGTTGACAGGTAGGGCTAAGGGAGACCCAGCCAGGTCCTTTTATCTTTTTCGCCTCTCTGTTTGTTCAGAACCTCCCCCCTCCAGATCCTGTCCCCCAGCCCCAGCTGAGCAGGCCACTTTCTCCCAGGTGAAAGACCCTGCAATCACATCACCGCACCTTAGTCATGTGGCCATTGCTTCAAGCAGAGTGATTTTAGCCTCAATGAGAAGCACCATTTGCCCCGAGTGAAACAGCAAAATGTCTTAGAGTGCTGGTGTTAAGAAAATTTTCACAGTGATAATACAAGCAAGTGCTTGCTTTATCTGCACATTAGGCCATTGTGCCAGGGCCATTGTTTTGTAAAAATTGCACTCTTCTCCAGATCTGCCATTGAGTTGGTTGGGACCTGGACATTTTCAAGAGGAAAAAATGTAGTGAGATCTTTGGGATCAGATTCAATAAGGTGGATTTACACTGCCCAGTTAATACAATATTGACGAAAGCTGGCAGAGAGTGAGAGTCTACAGTGAGGGGCATGGCTAACACAGAGCAGGGGTGTAATCATGTTGCTGAGTTTGCATCTGAGATCATAGTTCATGGGGGTGGAGGAAAGTTGAACATTAGGAACCTTGGAAAATCAGCAAACATTCTCTTCCTGAGTATCATCTCATCCATTTGGGTAGGTCTCCTGGCTCCTGCTCTAAGATTCAAATGTGAAGGTGATCTGAGGACAGTGAGGAGTTTTGTCTCTCAGTCCTGCTTGAATGGGATTGAACAGCATAATTAACCTACATGACCAGATCCCAGAAGTCAGAAAGCGGGTGAGTGGACACTCTGTCCTTCACAGTTATAGAAGTCAGAAAGCAGGTGAGTGGACACTCTGTCCTTCACAGTTATGTATCACCTGAAGATCGATCAAGTCCACTTAGCTGCCAATGTATGTTTGTCACCTGTTTTTAAGTACAGTTCAGTTTTCCTGAGGTATTTCTCAGGACCATCAGACTGGCATCACCCTGCATCTGCAGACATTCTCAGCATCCTTTCAAATGGACAACTCTGTCGCTTGAAACAGCCTCCCGAGTCTCCTAGATTGCAGGACATTCAAGAAAACAATAGTTTTGGCAAACTGGGTGGATTAAACAGAAATAGCATGAACTGTGGTTGCTTTCCCCGGTAAGGTCCCTCCTGAACCACAGCAGGCTAAGCAGGTGCTGCTTCACTTGAGTGAATGAACCTTTACATTTGGGTGTACAACGTCTCCTTGGGTTAGCAGGGCCATATTTGGAAGTAAAGACCACCTGGGAGGGTGGATCCCTCACCTGGAATATAGTGTCCTACTCAGGTTGGGGAAAGAACCTGGAGGAGGAATTTCTGAAAAGACAGACCTGCCAAAAAGCACAATGGCCTCAATTGGATCTCCCTGAACAATGCTTGTCACACAAGTCTCAAAATAGCAGCACAGTTCTATTTTTTAGCCATTCCAAATGGACACATCCCTTCCAAGAAGTAAGCGGATAAGTTTACTGAGATTTCACTAGACAGTCCAGTGTGTGACATCACACCTGGGGCACTGAAGGAATCTCAAACACAATTCGATCCCAGATTGAGTCCATCAATTTATTTTCTTGCAGTGCCAATTTATGTATGATCACCAAGTTGGCTAAGTCTAAATTTCATTTCAACAATAGTATCTGAGGGCTGTAATGCTCTGTTTACTGGAAAGGTGGGAAATTGGACACATGGGATGAGAAGGAATGTACTGCCAAGAATGAAGAAGCAGCAAAAGGAGGATGGGGATGCGAGTAGGAGTCAGCGAGAGCAATAGGGACTTTTGGATGTTAGGAAGGCAGGTGAGTTCGATGGGCACCAGTACCTGAAGTGGCAGAGAGGGTACAGTGTCCTCTGGAATGGGCTTGCAGAAGGGAACCTGAGGCACTCATGTGACAAAGGGGCTGGGAAATTTGGAAGAGGAATCGGGAATGTAGGGAGCCCACTGTTCTTGTGGTGGCTAGGGGACAAATAGCAAACCAGGAAGGGGCATCTCTGAGAAGCAGGATGGAGGAAAATAAGTTCTGTTTCAGAAACTACAGAAAAGTCTATGCAAGATATTTGGCCTTACTGGGCACAGGACTGGGTGAAGGGCTGCAAAAGGGCCTGAGGAAGAGCGTTACTTATGGAGTGAAGGACACTACACAGAAAATAACCCATTATGTAGGATTCCACAATTGCCACCTTCACCATGTGAACAACAGAATCAGACAGGAGGAAAGTGTTGTCAGTGCCAGGTGCCCGGGAGGAGACTCAGGATGCTGTTTCTGGCCACAGAGCTTCTCATTTGGAAGGATGGCTAGAAAGTCTGCAGGTGGATGGTGATGCCACTCTGATAGTCCTGTGAATGAACTTAGGGAAAACTGAGGTGTACTTGAAAACAAAACTGCTGACAAAGGCACACTGGCTGCTACTGGGACTCTATCTTACTTAAAAGCATACAGAAATGTGAAGAACTGAGTGCTCACTCACTGGCTTTGGCCTTCTGCACCCTGCTCATGAATCATGGTGATGCCCTCCAGCCTGGGCCACCACAACTGAGGGACAAAAATCCTGTGTCCTCAGGGAATCTCCCTTGCATCTTTGAGCAGGACCCTGGCTACCAGCCCAAAAGGTTGGCAATGACACTCAGGGACAAGCCTGTCTGCTTCAGTGTCCATGGTTCACACTATTCACACTTCCCAACACCATTGACTACACTTCTGGGAGTGGTCAACTCACCAGCATCATTATGGCTGAGCTCTGGTTTGGCCCCGACCCTCACTGTGCACTCTCACTCTCTGCCAGGCTGCACTATCACGGTACTGACTTATAGGCCATTGAAATCCAACTCACGCACTCTGAACCAACACCTAACAATATATCTTTCCTCCTTCAAAAATCCAGGTACCACCTCCCTGAAGGGGACATCTACAGAGTCACACAAGGTTACCAAAACTATGGCCCTGGCTCAAGGGCTGTATTAGCCGATCAATTACCAAACTGTTTATCTTTTCCCTGTGAAAATGGCAGGAACAAAAGCACTCTAATACATTTAGTTGTATAACTTGGGACAAATCCCCCCTCTCCTTGGGCCTAAAACCACTCTTAGAAGAACGGCCACAGCAGGGAGACAGCACAACCTGAACAGCAGGTCCTTCACTCACAGAACGTGCCCTGCTCAGGTTTGGTGGCAGGACCTGCAGTGGGACCTTCTGAATAGACAGAGCTGCCACCAAGACAGAAAGAACCTAGCTCAGTCTACCTGAACTCAACATGTCATGCAGCCCATAAAATCCTGGCACAGACCTATTTAAGAGCCTCTGCATGAGGGCACATTCCTTCCAAAAATGAAGGGGAGATGTGTACCGAGATCACAGCACAAAAACAGGCCATGACATAGGACCTTGAACAATTGAATGCATCTCCTATGCCATTACCTCATATACTGAACCAACATTTTCTAGTCTTACAATATCATGAAACATAACACCTCCAAATCCTATTGCAGGGTGATGAAAAAGAGAATTCACAAGTTGGCTAAGGACAATTATCATTTCATTGACATTGGGGTGTTGAAATCAGTTATCTTCCCCAAAGAGGGGAAACTGGAGAACTAGGAGTGGAAGGATAGTGCATAGGGAAGGTGGGAAGCAGGGAAATGAGGGAGAGTGATGTAACTATGAGGCAGCCAGAGCAGAAAGGCCTTTGGGATTGTGAGCAAAGCAGAAGGGTCAGATGGGCATGTGATCCTGCAGTGGCTGTGTGCACACTGTGTGATCAGCAGTGGGTTTGGAGGAGGGACCAGGAGGCTCTCATGTGCTGACGGGGCTGGGAAATTGGGAGATGGATCAGTGGAAAACAGGTAGGCTAAAGTACCACCTAGGTGGCTAGGGCAAAAGTTCGAAAGCAGGAAGGAGCAGTCCAGGGGAGCTAGAAGGGAGGAAATAAGTTCTCTATCAGAGACTTGACAAAAGTTAACCAAAGTCCAGGGCCTTAAGAAGGCACAGGCCTGGGTCAACCCCTGCAAGAGGGATGAAGGAAGATCCCTTTGGATGGGTGAAGGACACCATGCACACAAGGATCCTTCCTGTATGTTTACCTTCCGGAGGACTTTACCACGGGAACACCAAGTGGGAACACCAGAAAGGGACAGGACAGAAGTGTTCCCAGGGCCAGGGCACAGGGAGGAGTCTTAGGTGGCAGTTCCAGGCCACAGAGTTTCCCAAGTGAAAGGAAGGTGAGAATTCTGGAGATGAATGGTGCTGACAATCCAGAGGTCAGGTGAACAAACAAGGTAACACTGAGCTCTATGTGAAATCTGGTGAGAAAAGCATATCGGATATCACTGGGACTCTATCTCCTGGTGATGCCCTCCACCCTCGGCCAACATGAGGGAGATACAAAAATCCTCATGGTGTCCTCAGTGCCTCTTCTCCCTTGCATGTTTGTGAATGAGCCAAGAGATCTGACCAAATGGATGGGGATGACACTCAGGGCCAAGGCATTCTGTTTCAGTCTCCGTAGTTGCCACAATCCACCCATCCCCCACAAGCATGGCCATAGTTCTGAACTCCAAAACCATAGGCATTATGACTGCTGAGCTGGGTCATGGCCCTGGCCCTTCCTGTGCACTATGACTCTCTGCCACACTCTGTGGACACTGAATTTACACCTGGGCCTTGGAAATTTGCCTCCCTGTCTCTGATCCAACTCCTCTCAACAGATCCTCAATATCTATTTCCTCCGTCAGAAATCTGGGTCCTACCTAACTTATGTGGAGGTCTAGATGGCAGGACACATTCAAAACAACAATAGCCTTGGCTCATTGGGTGGATTAAACAGAAGTGACATAAACTGTGTTGGCTTTCCCTGGGTAAGGTCCCTCTCCCACTGCAGGCTAAGACAGGTGGTGCTTCACTCACGTAACTGAACCTTCAGGTTGGGGCTGACAACATTTCCTTGGGTTAGCACAACCACAAGAGGAAGTAAAGACTGGCTGGGTAGTGGGTCCCTCACCTGGGATATAGTGTCCTGCTCAAGTTGGGGACAGGACCTGGCAGAGGAACTTCTGAAAAGACAGACCTGTCAAAAAGCCCAATGTCCTGAGCTGGGGCTCCCTAAACCATACTTGACTCAGAAGTCCGAAAATAGCAGCACAGTCCTATTTTCCAGCCATTCCACAAAGAAACGTACCTTCCAAGAAGTTAGTGGTGATGTGCACTGAGATTTCACTACACAGTCCGGGAGGGGGGCATCACACCTGGGGCCCTGAAGGAATCTCACAAACAATTTCATCCTAGACTGAGTCCAACACTTTCTTTTCTTGCAATGTCAATTTACACAGCAGTCCCAAAACATGTTGAGGTATGATGAGGCAAAGAATCCACAAGAAGGCTAAGGCCAAATTGCATTTCAACAGTGGTATCTGGGGACTGCAATGCTCTGTCTACTGGAAAGGAGGGAAATTAGAGATATGGGAGCGGAAGTAAAGTACTGAGGAAAGGCATGAAATAAGGGAGCACAAGGGAGATGGGGTATGTGAATAGGAGTCATCCATGGCAATAGGGACTTTTGGATGTTAGGAAAGCAGGAGAGTTGGATGAGCACCAGTTCCGGCACTGGCGGAGAGGGTGCAGTGTCTCTGGAGTGGGCTTGCAGGAGGGAACACAAGGCTCTCATGTGACAAATGATCTGGGAAGTTATAAGAGGAATCAGAAATGGAGGGAGCCCATTGTACAGGCCTGGTGGTTAGAGGACAAGTAGCAAATCAGGAAGAGCCATCTCTCAGAAATGGGATGGAATAAAATGAGTTCTGTTTCAGAAACTAGAGAAAAATCTACCCAAGATATTTGGCCTTACTGAGCACAGATCTGGGTCAAGGGCTGCAAGAGGGCCTAAGGAAGAGCATCACTTATTGAGTGAAGGACACCACACAGAAAATTATCCATTATGTAGGATCCCACAAATGCTACATTTACCAAGTGAATAGCAGAATCAGACAGGAGGAAAGTTTTGCCTTGCCAGGTGCCTGGGAGGAGACTCAGGAGGCCGTTTCTGGCCACAGAGCTTCTCATTTGGAAGGATGGCTAGAAAGTCTGCAGATAGATGGTGATGCCACTCTGAAAGTCCTGTGAATGAACTTAGGGAAAACTGAGGTGTACTTGAAAACCGCTGAGAAAGGCACACCGGCTGCTACTGGGACACTGTCTCACTTAAAAGCAGACAAAAATGTGAAGAACTCAGTGCTCATTCACTGGCTTGTGGCCTTCAGCACCCTGGTCGTGAATCATGGTGATGACCTTGAACCGAGGCCACCACTACTGAGAGACAAAAATCCTGTGTCCACAGGGAATCGTCACCCTTGCATCTTTGAGCAGGACCCTGGCTACTGGGAAAAATGGATGACAATGACACTCAGGACCAATCCTTCCTGTTTCACTCTCCATGGATCACACTATTCACAATTCCCCACAACAATAACACTTCTTCTGGGAATGGTGAACTCACCAGCATGATGGCAGCTGAGCGATGGCTTGGCCTCAACCCTCACTGTGCACTCTCTATGCCAGCCTTCAATAACATGGTATTGACATCTAGGCCACTGAAATCCAGGTCACTCACTCTAAAAAACACATCTCCATATATTTTTGTTCTACAAAATTACAGGTGCCAACAACCTCCACAGAAGATCTACAGAGTTGCAGAGTATTAACAAAACAATGGCCCAATTCCCAGCTCTGAGAAGCAGATGAAACCCCCACAGGCTTGAGGATTTCCTCTTTGAAAGTCCCATGAAAAACATCACTCTAAGACATTTTGCTGTTTAACACAGGGCAAGTGGCCCTTCTTAGGCCTAAAAGCACTCTTTTGGGAGTAATAGCCACATGACTAAGACATGGCTATGTGAGTGCAGGGTATTTCACCTGGAAGAAAGGGGCCTGCTCAGCTGATGGGGGTGGAGGACCTGGAAGGGGAGTTTCTGAACAGACAGAGCTGCCAAAAACATTGCAATAGACAAACTCCTGCCAAGAAGTAAGGGGAGAAGCGTACCAAGATCCCAGAACAAATTACAAGCCAGAACCTAGCAACTCTGACAACTGAGTCCATGGCCTACACAATCACAACATGTACCGAGCCAACAATTTCCAGGCTTACAGTGCCATGGTACACAGCACCTCCAAATGCTGTTGCACAATGATGAGCAACACAATTCCCAGTGTGGCTAAGGACAACTATCTTTTCCATGTTACTGGAGGGGTGCAATCACATATCTTCCTGGAGAGTTGGCAGTGAAAGGAAAGCAGAGGGAAGGCAAGAAAGAGGGAAGTAGAGAAATGTGCAGGGTAAGGTGATGAAGGGGCAGCTAGAACAATAGGGCCTGAGCAATGGTGAAGAAAGCCAGAAGGTCAGATTGGCAACTAGTCCAGCGGTGCCTGTGTTGGTCCAGTGTCCTCAGCAGTGGCCGTTTGGTAGGGACCAGGAGGGTCTTACTTTTTTCTGGTGCCTGGGAAATGAGGAGCAAGATCAGTGGAATGGAGGTACACCGAGGCACAGCCAAGGGGTCTAGAGCAAAAAGAGGAAACCAGGAATGGGCAGCTCAGAGGAGATGGGAAGGAGGTCAGGGGTTCTGTGTCAGAGACTCGGAAATAGGTGAACCGACCTCCTGGGCCTTAACTTGGCATAGGCCTGGTCAACTGCTGTGAGAGGGACCCGGAGAGACATCTTCCGATGGAGCGAAGGGCACCACGCAGTCAAAGCACTTTCCCGTGCGCTTCCCTCGGTGAGGACATTAGAGTGTGAACCCCTGAAAACTACAGGACCAAAGGGTTCCCTAGGCCAGGGTACAGAGAGGAGCCTCAGGTTGCAGTTCCAGGCTACAGAGCTTTGCATGGGAAAGGAAGGTGAGAGAGTCTGGAGATGAAGGGTGATGACAACAGCAAAGTGAGGGGAACGCTCTCTGTAAAGCTGAGTTGTAACTGCAAACTGGTGAGAGGCACATGGGTTGTCACTGGGAATTTATTTCCATAAAAAGAAGACCTGCTCAAGAAGCACAGTATGCCCTCCTCCTTCGGCCCACATGAGTGAGAGATAAAAATCCTCACGCTGTCCTCACTGCTTCTTCTGTCAAGCATGTATGGGCAGGAGCCAGGACATGTGCCCAAGTGGATGGGGATGAGGGTCAGGGCCCAGCCTGTCTGCCGACATCTCCAGGGTTCCCACATTCCACCCCTCCCCGACACCACGGCTAACTTTCCGAACTGTCAGCACACTGGCATTATGACAGTTGAGCTGTGTCATCACCCTGATTCTCAACCTGCGCTCGGACACTCTGCCAGACTCAGACAACATGAATTGAAATCTGGAACCTCAAAATTCTCCTCACTGACTCTGATCCAACTGCTGTCAATACATTCACAGTATCTATTGCCTCCCTCAATATTCCCACCCTTCGCCTCTCATGTGGAGGTGGAGATGGCAGGGCCCCTATAACCGAACAATGGCCTTGGCTCCGCAGGTGGATGACTCAGAAGCAGCATAGACTGATTGGGGTTTCCTTGCAAAAGGTTCCTGAACACCAGCACAGTAAGACAAGTAGCTGTTTTCCTCAGAGCCAAAAAGCATTGTTGGGCTTGGGCCCTACAACCACTATTAGGGGAAGCGGGGCCACCTGAGGAAGATAAGGCTACCTGTGGGGTGTGTCCCTCCACTGGGAAATAGGGTCCTGCTCAGGTTGGGTACAGGCCTGGGAGGACGACCTTCTGAAAAGATGCAGCTGGCATCAAGTCCAAAGGTCCTGGCTGGGTGTCACTTGCCCCTTCGCATCACACAAGCCTCCAGCTAACAGCCCAGTCCTATTTTCCAGCCATTCCACAAGGACATATCCCTTCCAAAAGGGAGGGGATGTGTGTACCAAGATTTCACTAAGCAATCCAGGGTGTGTGAGCACAACTGGGACACCTGGAGAAGTCTCAAACACCATTAGATCCCAGACTGAGTCCAACACTTTCTTTTCTCACAGTGCCATTTTACAGGGTGCTTCCAAAACAGGTGGAAGCGTGACGAGGTGCTGGATTCCCTATTTGGCTAGGTCCAAATTCCATTTCAACAGTGCTGTCTGGTGGCTGTTATCCTCTGCCTGATGGAGGATAGGGAGAAAATCAGAGACATGTGAGGTGAATTCTAGTATGGTGGGACAGCCATACAAGGAAGAAGCAGGGAAAGGAGGATGGGGGAATTGAAGGGGAGACAGCCATGGCAATAGGGACATGTGGAAGTGAGGAATGAATGAGACTTTGATGGGCCCCTGTTCCTGCAGTGGCTGAGTGGGCACAGGCGTCTATGCAGTGGGCTTGTCACAGTGAGCACCATGCTATCATGTGGAAAGGGGGACAGGAATTTGGAGGAGAGATCTGAGGAATGGAGGGAGCCAACTGTGTGAGCTTGGTGGCTAGCTAGGGGAAAAGAAGGAAACGCAGAAAGGGACCTCTCTGAGAAGCAGACAGCAGGGAAAGGAGTTCTGTTTCAGAAACTACAGGAAAGGTTACCCAAGATATTGGACCTTCACAGGCAGAGGACTGTGTCAAGGGCTGCAAGAAGGCCTGAGTAAGAGCACTTTCTTTGGAGCAGAGGCCACCCATGCAGAGAATGACCCGTCCCATAGGATTCCACTCAAGCACTCTTTAGAGTGTGAACACCAGAAACTGATGGGAGAAAACTCACCCCAGTGCCACTGAGGAGACTCAGGAGGCTGTGTCAGTCCACAGAGCTTCCCATGTGGAAGGGTGTTGAGAAAGTCTCGAGAATGAGTGTGAGCACAGTCTGATAGTCCTGTGAGCTAGCTCCAAAAAACTAAACTGTAATTGCAAAACTGTGACAAAGGCATTTTGGCTAGTACTGGGACTCAGTCTCACTGAAAATGATACACAAATGTGAAGGACAGAGTGTTCACTCACCCGCTGGCTGACTTCTGGGTTCCGGTCAGGAAGTTCTTCATGTCCTCCACCATGGGCTACCAGGAATGAGAGACAAAAATCCTCAGTGTCTTCAGAGCCTCTTCACACTTGCCTGTTTCAGCGGGAGCCAAGAGACCTGCCAAAAAGGAGGGGGATGACACTCAGGGCCTAGCCTGTCTGCTGCTGTCTCCATGGTTCACACTAGTCACCAGTGAGTCACCCCATGAACATGCATCTCAGCTGCCAACTCAGCAGCATTAAGACAGCCCAGTTCTGCCTTGGTCCATCCAGACACAGTGCACCCTCCCTCTCTGCCAACCTACCTTCATTTTGGATGCGCAGCTGGGCCAGTGAAATCCACCTCACTGGCTCTGATCCCACATCTCTCAATACATTTTTCCACCCTCACATATCAGGGCCCCACCCTGCTGAATCTGAGACCTACAGAGCAGCACGGTATTAACAACACAATGGTCCAAGCTCCAGGGCCTGAGGAGCAGAGGAAACCCCCACAGGCTGGAGTTTTTTCTCTTTGAAAGTCCCCTGAAAAACAGCACTCTAAGATGTTTTGCTGTTTAATTCTGGGCAAACGGCCCTTCTCCTTAGGCTAAAAGCACTCTTTGGAGTAATAGCCACATGATTAAGCAGGGGCAATATGAGTGCAGGGTCTTTCACCTGGCAGAAATGGGCCTGCTCCACTCTGGGGGCAGAGGACCTCGAATGGAGCTCTGAATAGACAGAGCCACGAAAAAGTCCAAAGTCCTCTCTCACTCTGATTCTACTCTGAGACAAAAATCCATAGTGTCCTCAGAGCATCCTCTCGCTTGTATCTTTGAACAGGTGCTTGGAGACCAGCCTAAATGGATAGGCATGAGAATCAGGCCCTAACCTGTGTTCAGCTGTCTTCTAATTTCCCACAAGAAACTCCTCCCTGTCAACCATGAGCACAGTTTCATCTGGATGCACATTGGCATTATGAAACCTGAGCTATGTCATGAACCTGGCACTGCTGCGCACTCTGACACTCTGCAGCCTCTGTGGACAGTGAATTTATACCTGGGACTTCCAAATTTGCCTCACTCACTCTGATCCTACTCTTCCCAATATTTATCCTCAATATCTATTTCCTCACTCAAAATTCCAGTCCTACCCATCTCATGTGGACATGGAGACAGCATGACACATTTCATAGAACAATGGACTTGGCTCCATGGGTGGATTAAACAGAAGTAGCATAGAAAGCGTGGCTTGCCCTGCAAAATGTCCCTGAATGGGATATACTCGTGAGTGAAATAAATAAATCACACAGGTGCAAATACCGAGTAGTTTCTCTGCTGTGAATAAATGATACTACTACATAAAATCTTAATGAGAAAATTGAGAATGTGAAATAGGAAGAAAAGGTCTTCAGGTGTAGGGCTAGTGGGAAGTGTAGGGGAGAGAACACGTGGGGAAGGAAAGAAAATAGGAGAAAATGAGAAAATGGAAATACAATGTTTGGAAATGGCGAGAAGAGTAGGGACTGATGGCAGGGCAGGGACAAGGGGAAAAATGAGGAACAAGACCTGACATGTAAAGGTACAAGATCCCAAAAATGAATGTGACTGTACTGTATACCTACAATGTACCAATATACCCAGTGAGGAAAAAAAATATCCCTGAACTCCAGCATTCAGTTGTGTGACCGTTTCACTCAGGAAAAATGACCATTCAAGTGGGGACCTACAACCAATCTTAGAAGAAGCAGGGCCACCTGAGAAAAGCAAGGCTACCTGTGGCTGAGTCCCTTGCCTGGTATATAGTGTACTGCTCAAATTGGTCATAGGATCTGTAAAAGGACCTTCTCAGGAAATGGAGCGGCAATAAAGCCCAATGGCCTCGGCTGGAGCCCCCGTACTGTTTCTCACCACACAAGTCTCCAACTAGTAGCACAGTCCTATTTTTCAACCATTTCACAAGGACCCAACACTTCCAACAAGTTTGTGAAGGTTAGTACCGAGATTTAACTACACATTCCAGATCAGGGTAGCACACCAGGGACAATGGAATGAACATCAAACACAGTTAGAAGTAGCCTGAATCCAACACTTTCTTTTCTTAAAATGCCATTTTCCACAGTGCTTCCAAAACACATTGAAGAATGATGAGCCACAGAATTTCCAATTTGGCTATGTCCAAATTTCATTTCAACGATGCTAACTGATGGCTGTCATGCTCTGTCCAATTAATGGACAGGCAGGAATTTGGAGACATGGGAGGTGAAGTATAAAACTGTGGAAAACCATGTAAAGAAGGCACAGGAAATGGGGAATGTGGATGTGAATAGGAGGCAGCCAGGGCAATAGGAACTTGTGAATGTGAGGAAAGAATGAGAGTTCGATGGGCACCTGTTCTTGCAGGGGTCAGTAGGCACAGGGGCCTACACATGGCCTTTTAGGATTGAACACAATGCTCTTAGTAGCAAATGGACTGGGGATTTGAAAGAGAGATACAAGGCATGAAGAGAGTCTACAAGGTAAGCTTGGTGACTAGGGAAAAACTCAGATGCTAGGAAGGAGCATCTCTGAGAAGCAGGAGGGAAGAACAGTACTGTTTCAGAAACTATAGAAAAGTCTAACCTAGATAATAGACATTAACAAGATATTGGACTGTGTCAAGGGCTGCAAGAGGGCATGAGGAAGAGCATTTTCTCCAGAGTGAAGGACACCCCAGGCAGACAAGGACCAGTCCCATAGGATGCCACTCATGCCATCTTTGGAGTGTGAGCCCCAGAAACTGAGGGGAGAAAAGTGTTCCCAGTGCCCCTGAGGAGACTCAGGAGGCTTTTTCAGGCCACAGAACTGCCCATTTGGTGGGATCATGAGAAATGGAGATGGAGAGTGATGAAAGACCGATAGTCCTGTAAAATAGTTCTGTACAACTGTGCTGTGCTAGAAAACCACTACAAAGGCACATTGGCTGCTGCTGTGACTCGATCTCTCTTAAAATGATTCAAAAAGGTACAAGACAGTGTCCACTTAGCCGCTTGCTGACTTCAGGTGATGAAGGTGGTTGTTGCCCTCTACCCAAGGCCAACAGGACTGAGAGACAAAAATCCTCAGTGTCCTCAGAGCCTCCTCTCATTTGTGCCTTTGAGCAGGAGCCTGGCAACCTGCCTAAATGGGTGGGCATGAGACTCAGGCCATAACCTGTGTTCAGCTGTCTTCCAATTTCCAACAAGAAACCCCTCCCTGGCAACCATGAGCAGAGTTCCAGCTGGACACACATCAGCATTATGACACCTGAGCTATGTCATGGCCCTGACACTGCTGTGCACTCTGACACTCTGCCAGCCTCTGTGGACAGTGAATTTATACCTGGGACTTCCAAATTGGCCTCACTCACTCTGATCTTACTTTTCCCAGTATTTAACCTCAATATCTATTTCCTCATTCAAAATTCCAGTCCTACCCATCTCATGTGGACATGGAGACAGCATGACACATTTCACAGAACAATGGACTTGGCTCCATGGGTGGATTAAACAGAAGTAGCATAGAAAGCGTGGCTTGCCCTGCAAAATGTCCCTGAATGGGATATACTCGTGAGTGAAATAAATAAATCACACATGTGCTAATACCAAAAAGGTTCTCTGGTGTGAATAAACTATACTAGTATATAAAATCTTAATGAGAAAATTGAGAATGTGAAATAGGAAGAAAAGGTCTTCAGGTGTAGGGCAAGTGGGAAGTGCAGGGGAGAGAACAGGTGGGGAAGGAAAGAAAATAGGAGAAAATGAGAAAATGGAAATACAACGTTTGGAAATGGGGAGAGGAGTAGGGACTGAAGGGAGGGCAGGGACAAGGGGAAAAATGAGGAACAAGACCTGACATGTAAAGGTACAAGATCCCAACAAAGAATGTGACTGTACTGTATACCTACAATGTACCAATATACCCAGTGAGGAAAAAAAATATCCCTGAACTCCAGCATTCAGATGTGTGGCTGTTTCACTCAGGGAAAATGACCATTCATGTGGGGTCCTACAATCAATTTTAGCAGAAGCAGGGCCACCTGAGGAAGACAAGGCTACCTGTGACTGAGTCATTTGCCTGGAATATAGTGTACTGCTCAGGTTGGTCATAGGATCTGCAGAAGGGCCTTCTAAAAAGATGAAGCTTCAATAAAGCCCAATGACCCTGCCTGGTCACCCCTAACACTTTGTGACACAGAAGGCTCCAACTAGTAGCACAGTCCTATTTTTCAGCCATTCAACAAGGACCCAACCCTTCCAACAAGTTTGTGAAGGTGCTTACCAAGATTTCACTACATATCCCAGGCCAGTGGAGCACACCTGGGGCAACTGAAGGAATATCAAACACAATTAGATCCTAGACTGAGTCCAACACTTTCTTTTCTTAAATGTCATTTTCCACAGTGCTTCCAAAATGCGTTGAAGCATGATGAGGCACATGATTTCCAATTTGGCTGAGTCCAAATTTCATTTCAACAGTGCTATCTGATGGCTATCATCTTCTGTCTAATTAATGGGCACACAGGAAATGGGAGACATGCGTGGTGAAGTATAGTACTGTGCAAAGCCATGTAAAGAAGCCGCAAGAAAATGAGGACCGGGGATGTGAAGTGGAGGCAACCAGGGCAATAGGAACTTGTGGATGTGAGGAAAGAAGGAGAGTTTAGTGGGCAACTGTTCTTGCAGGGGCTCAGTGGGAACAGGGGATTACACAGTGGGCTTGTAGGAGTTAACATAGTGCTGCCACATAGCAAACAGACTGGGAATTTGCAAGAGAGATACAAGGAATGGAGGGAACCACCAGTGTGAGCTTGGTGGGCAGGCAAAAAGTAGGAAAGAAGGAAGGGGCATCTCTGAGAGGAAGGAGAGAAGAAAAGGAGTACTGCTTCAGAAAGCATAGAAAAGCCTACACAAGATATTGGACATTACCAAAAACAGGACTGTGTAGAGGGCTGCAAGAGGGCCTGAGGCAGAGCAATTTGACTAGAGTGAAGGAAAACCCAGGCAGACCAGGACCAGTCCGATGAGATGCCATTCACACCATCTTTGGAGTGTAAACACCAGAAACTGATGGGAGAAACGTGGTCCCAGTGCCACTGAGGAGACATAGAAGTCTGCTTCAGGCCACAGAGCTTCCCAGTGGGAAAGATGATAAGAAAGTCTGAAGATGGATGGTGATGTCCGTCCTAGAATCTTGTGAAATACTTTTGTAACACTGTGACATAAATGAAAACCACTGACAAAGGCACATTGGCTGCTACTAATGACTCAATCTCTTATAAAATTATATAAAAAGGTGAAATACAGGGTGTCCACTCACCTGCTTGGTAACTTCTGAGATGTGGTCATGAGGATGGCGGAGGCCCTCCACTCAGCACCACCAGGAACTAGAGACAAAATTCCTCAGTGTCCACCAAGGCTCCTCTCACTTGTTTCTCTAAGCAGGAGCCAGGAGATTGGCCTGTATGGATAGGCATGACACTGAGGCCCTAGGCAGTGTGCTGCTGTCTCCACATTTCCCTCAATCCACCCCTCTCTGGTAACCATGAGTACAGTTCCAAACTGCCAACTCATCGCCATTATGATAACTGAGCTCTGTCATAGTCCAGACAAGCACTGTGCACTCTGACACTCTGCCAGCCTCTGTGGACACTGAATTGATATCTGGGCCTTTCAACTTTGCCTCACTGACTCTGATCCTACTCCTCCCAATACATATTCCAAATATCTATTTCCTTGCTCAAAACTCCAGTCCTACCCACCTCATGTGGGCATTGAGACAGCATGACACATTTAACAGAAGAATGGCCTTGGCTCAATGGGTGGAATAAAAACAAGTAGCATAGACTGCCTAGCTTGCCCTGCCAAATGTCCCTATATGTGATATACTCCTAAGTGAAATAAATAAATCCCATGTGTTTAAACATCAAAGTTTCTCTGGTATGAATAAACTATAATAGTACATAAGATCTTAATGAGAAAGTTGACAATGTGAAATAGGAAGAAAAGGGCTTAAGGTGTAGGGAAAGTGGGAATTGTAGGACAGAGGGAATATGGAGAAGAAAAAATAGGATAAAATGATAAAATCAAAATTAAAGTGTTTGTAAATGGGGAGGAGAGTAGGGACTGAAGGGAGGGCAGGGACAAGAACAAAACATGAGAAACAAGACCTGTCAAGTAAAGGTACAAGACAACAACAATGAATATAACTGTACTGTATACATCAAAGGGACCAACAGACCCAACGAGGAAAAAAGAAATGTCCCTAACTGCACCATGCTAAGATGTGAGAGTGTTTCACTCGGGGCAAATGAACATTCAGGTTGGACCCTTCCACCACTCTTAGCAGAAGCAGGGCCACCTGAGGAAAACAAGGCTACCTGTGGGCTGGGTCCCTCACCTGAGAAACAGTGTCCTGCTCATGTTGGTTATACGACTTGCAGGAGGACCTTCTCAAAAGTTGGAGCTGCAATAATGCCTCATGGCCCAGGCTGGGTCCCTCTTAACTCTTCTCATCACAGAAGCCTCCATTTACTAGCACAGTCCTTGTTTCCAGCCATTCCAAGGACCCAACCCTTCCAACATGATTGCAACGCTGTGTACCAAGATTTTACTACATATTCAAGGCTGGGGGAGCACACCTGTGACTAGTGAAGGAATCTCAAACACAATTAGATCCTAGACTGAGTCCAAAACTTTCTTTTCTTGCAATTCCATCTTCAACATTGCTTCCAAAACACGTTGAAGAATCATGAGGCACAAGATTCCCAATTTGGCTAAATCCAAATTTCATTTCAACAGTTTTATGTCACTGTTGCCATCCTCCATCTAATGAAAAGGCAGGAAATGAGAGACATGGGATATGTGGTACAGTATTGTGGAAAGGGATGTAAGGAAGAAGCAGGAAAATGAGGAGCAGGGATGGGAATAGGATGAAGCCAGGGCATTAGGGACTTTTGGCTGTGAGGAAAGATGAGAGTTCACTGTGCACCTGTTCTTGCAGGGGCTCAAGGGGCACAGAAGCCTACACAGTGGACTTGTATGAGTAAACGTGATGCTGCCACACAGGAAATGGACTGGGAATTTGGAAGCGCGATCCAAGGAATGGCAAGAGCCACCAGCATGAGCTTGGTGGGCAGGGAAATAGTAGATAAGAAGGAAGGGGCCTCTCTGAGAGGCAGGAGAGAAGAAAGGAGTACTGCTTTAGAAGGTATAGAAAAGTCTACCCAAGATATTGGACCTTATTAAGCACAGGACTGTGTTAGGGGCTGCAACAGGGCCTGAGGCAGAGCATTTTGTCCAGAGTGAAGGACAACCCAGGCAAACAAGGACCAGTCCTGTCGGATGTGATAAATGCCATCTTTGCAGTGTAACCACCAGGAACTGATGGGAGAAAAGAGTTCCCAGTGCCACTGAGGAGACTTAGGAGGTTGCTGCAGGCCACAGATTTACCCAGTTGGAAGGATGGCAAAAAAGTCTGGAGATGGAGGGTTATAACTGTTCAAAAGTCCTGTGAAATATTTTGGTAAAACTCTGATGTACATGAAAACCACTGACAAAGGCAAACTGGCTGCTACAGTGACTAAATCTCTCTTAATATGATGCGAAAAGGTGAAAGACAGAGTATTCCCTCACGCACTTGCTGACTTCTGGGATGTGGTCATGAATATGGTTGATGCCCTCCACGCAGTGCCACCAGGACTGAGAGACAAAAGTCCTCAATGTCCTCAGAGCCTTCTCTCACTTGTTTCTTTAGACAGGAGCCAGGAGATTGTCCTGAATGGATGGGCATGACACTCATGGCCGAGCGTGTTGCTGCTGTCTCCACAGTTCCCACAATCCACCCCTCCCTGGCAACCGTGACCGCAGTTCTGGACTGCCAACTCATCGGCTTTATGACTGCTGAGCTTTGTCATGGCCCTAACACTCACTATGCACTCTGACACTCTGCCAGCCTCTGTGGACACTAAATTGATATCTGAGCCTTCCAACATTGCCTCACTGACTCTGATCCGACTTCTCCCAATATATATTCTCAATATCTAGTTCCTCACTCAAAATTCCAGTCCTGCCCATCTCATGTGGACATTGAGGGAACACGACACATTGAACAGAACAATGGCCTTGGCTCAATGGGTGGAATAAACAGAAGTAGCATAGACTGCCTGTCTTGCCCTGCCAAATGTCCCTGAATGAGATATACTCCTAAGTGAAATACATAAATTGCACATGTGTAAATACCGAATATTTTATCTGGTGTGTATAAACTATAATAGTACAGAATATTTTAATGAGAAAATTGACAATGTGAAATAGGAAGAAAAAGGCTTTAGGTGTAGGGATAGTGGGAAGTGTAGGGCAGAGATAATAAGGGGAAGAAAAAAATGAGAAAATGATAAAATCTAAACAAAAGGTTTGTTAATGCGGAGGGGAATAGGGACTGGAGGGAGGGCAGGGACAAGGGGACAAATGAGAAAGAAGACCTGACATGTAAAGGTACACGACCCCAACAATAATTGTAACTGTAGTGTATACCTCAAATATACCAATAAATCCAATGAGGAAAAAAAAAATGACCCTGGACTCCAGCATGCTGAGTTGTGAGGCTGTTTCCCTCGAGGAAAATGACGCTTCAGGTTGGACCCTACCACCACTCTTAGCAGAAGCAGGGCCACCTGAGGAAGACAAGGCTACCTGTGGGCTGGGTCCCTCACCTGGGAAACAGTGTCCTGCTCAGGTTGATTATAGGGTCTGCAGAAGGACCTTTTGAAATTTTGGAGCTGCAATAAAGCCTCATGGCCCAGGCTGGGTCCCCCTTTACCCTTCGCATCACACAAACCACCAACTAGTAGCACAGTCCTCTTTTCCAACCATTCCACAAGGACCCGACCCTTCCAATAGGTTTGTGGAATTTTGTACTGAGATTTCACTGAACATTCAAGGATTGGGTGAGCACACCTGGGACTACTGATGGAATCTCAAACACAATTAGATACTAGACTGAGTCCAACACTTTCTTTTCTTGCAATGCCATC
>NW_022900967.1:57939-62405 GCF_012274545.1 Fukomys damarensis | reverse complement strand
CAGGGCGCTCATCGTGCGGCCGTGATCCGCCCTCGGTTTGAGCTCCAGCCCTTGGCTGTGACCCGGAGCACGAGCAGTGGTGTCCCCGCCACCTGCTCACCGGTTTCTCATGCACCTGTCTCCGGGCGGAGAAGCACAGACCCTGGAAGGCGCCCAGGATCAGTGCTGTCTGCGCCTCCTCACCCGAACCCCAAACGCTGCCGGACTTTGAGGACAGAAACTAGGCTGAAATGCTTCCAAAATAAGACATCGAATTCTTTCCTCTCCAGAAAACTAGGTCCTCACGGAAGACAGCATCATTTGTCTTTGGTCCTGAAAAGCTGTAGAAAGACCACCTATTTGTAAGAAAAGGAAAAATGTATCCATTAACAAAGGCAAAAGGAAATGCTAATTCATGTATTTAATAAGGAAGGTAGCGAACCATCAAAGAAAATATTACAAAACTCTTTTGAGGCTACAAAAGACGAATTCGATGCTCCTAGGGAGGAATGTGATATACACGTTAAATTCAGTTCCTTTCAACAGTTACATGGATTTTTAAATGTTGATACTGGGTTTCTAGGAGTCAGTATAAAAAGTGACTACATGCAGAAGTCTATTACTGTCATAATATGGACCAATTTATGGGCTGGGGATTTAGCTCAGTGGTTCTGTCGCCTGCCTTGCAAGTGCAAGGACCCGAGTTCAATCTTCGGTACTAAAAATAAAAAAAGGACCAATTTCTAAAAATAACTGGCTTTCTTCTCTATTCCATTTCCTAAGTTCCAAAAGTACTGTTTTAAATTTACGTCATCTTTTTGTTCTTATGTGGACATAATGTATTCCAATATTTCTACTGGCAATATTAATAATTGTCAGTTCGGTATAAAGAACTAAAAAAACTAAAGAGAGGTTCAGGATATCGGTGGGGGGAGCAGAGTGCTTTGCAGCCCCACCTGCCTCTGCTCCATCCACCCCACGAACACTACCTGATCCCCACCAAGGAAGCATGAATCAAACTAGAATCTCTTGACCAGGAGAAGCCTGTGCAGAGGTTGTGTTTAAGTGAAACAACCATCCAGCATTGACAGCATTCTCTCTAGCCAATGAGAATCAGATGTAAGACAGCATCTCTGTCTCTGGAACACTAAGTTTAAAAAACTCACAGGAAGTAGTTACTATACAGAAACAAAAGGTTTCTATTCACAATACAACAAAGTCTGATTTGGAAAAAACAAGATAATAAAGCTTTACTAAAGTGTTTAATGTAGTATGAAAGCTCTTCTATCTAATCCAGGATTGTGGATAGAAACATAAGTTAAACACCATGTGAAATTCTAAAATTAATTATGATTTTTTAAAAATCAGTAGGAACAATAAATAGCCTATAAATTATGTTTTAAAATATTCTAACTAATTATATTAACCCAATAATTCTTGCTGCCTATAACCAACCACCTGGTGAAATAATACTAGTGTCAGCTATAATAACTTCAGCTCCAATAAAACAGGAAGAATTTTTTCATATCATTAAACCTGATAAAATATGAAAATGATAGGCATCTTGACCTCTACCACCAAGCTGAAGGTCCTTATAGATTTTATCATTATCATTATAACAAAATCTGATTGATAAACCTCATCTGTCCACAATATTAAGAACTCAAAAAAATATACATATAAAAAACACATGAATAGGTCATGTTTCCATTACTAGTTTTTGTTTTTCATAGTTTTCAGTCCAGCCCTAGTTCATTCAACTTTTTTAAAGTTTAATGTCCTGGTAAAATTTATATTAAGTAAAATTTGCAGATCTTAAGTATGCAGCAACTCAATAATTTTTTGACAAATACCTCACTGCTCTAACTCACATTGCTATCAAGACATTGTTCATAGCTGGGGATATAGCTCAGTGGCCCAGCACCTGCCTGGCAAGCTCAAGACCCTGAGTTCAATTCCTGGTACCAAAACAAAATGAAAAGACATGGTACATAAACCTCGCCATAGGCTTTTCACTTAAAGACTTTCTCAACATATCTGGTCCCTATTCTGATTCCTATATTTTGACCTAGTAAAGGGTCTGATGATATAGAAACTGCTGATATAGAATTTATTTTCTGTAAAACTTCACTTAGAAAAGAATTATAAAGTATACACTCTTGTATGCCTGGCTTTTTTCACTCCATATGTTATGGGGTTTATTTTTGCTTGTTTTATTCTGTTAGTGGTCTCCCCTTCTATTGCTGAGAACTCCATTGTATGAGTATACCACAATTTGCTTATCTTTTCTCCTATTAATTAACACGAGTTGTTTCTAGTATTATTTTCTTATTTTTATGAGTACAGCTTTTATGAATTATCTTATATGACCCTGCCTTGAACATATACTTTAATTTCTCTTAGCCAAACACTTAAGAAAGCTGTGGGCTAGGGATTTAGCTCAGTGGCTCTGCTGCCTGCCTCACAAGTGCAAGGGCCTGAGTTTGATCCCTGGTACAAAAAAAAAAAAGTAGAAAGCTGTATCATTGGGCAAGGGTATGTTTACCCTTATATATAAAACTGTCAAAAGGCTCTGTAACATGGTGTCATTTTATTTTTTTTTCTCATTGAGTTTATTGGTACATTTTAGGTATACACTACAGTTAAATTCATCATCTTGTACCTTTACATGACAGGTCTTGGTTCTCATTTATGATGTCATTTTATAATTTCACCAATAATGCACTAGAATTTAAATTACTCCACATAGCACATATTTGCTATGCTTGAACTTTTTTAAATTTTAGTCATATTAAAGGTCACAGATTGGCAGTTTATTCTGATTTTAATTTAATTGACTTTTCCCTAATGGATAAAGGCATTGAGAATTTTTTCATAAATGTGTTAGCAACTCACATAAACTCTTTTATGGAATCTTTTGTCCTTGATTTTATTGGTTATTATTGAAATACTGAAATCATTGATATATCATAAATGCAGCAATTTGTTAGATAGGATTTCCAATATTTCCTAGTATATAATTGGCATTTAGATTTTCCAAAATTGTGTCTCTTGAAGAGAAATTTTCAGTTTATGTGCAAGACTGATCACTCTTTTGAAAAATCAAATTTTATGGTTTAGTGGTTTTATGTTCTAATTTATTCACTTCCCTAAGATCCAATGTCCTATTTTCTTCCACTCATTTCACAGTTTTAGCTATTAAGATTAGGTTAATGCTGAATTAAAATTTTTAAAGTATGAGAGTTAGGAATTAAGACTCATTTTTTTCTGTACAAATATTAATTTACATAGCAGCACATAAGCTGGGGATTTGGCTCAGTGGTGTTACTGCCTGCCTCGCAAGCACAAGGGCCTGAGTTCAATCCCTGGTACCAAAAAAAAAATTGACATCTACATAGCAGCACATAATGAAAAGATTATCCACATCCTGTTGGACTACCATGGCCATTGTATTGGACCTCAACTTGCAGTATGTATCTTTCTACACTCTCTATTCTTTTCTATTCAATGATTTGTCCATCGTGATGTCCAGGTGCTCTTGATTATTAAAGCAGTATCATTAAGCTTTGGATTTCAACAGTTTAACTTCTCTAAACTTTTTTCTTTTTTTGAAAATTGTTTTGACTACTATAATTCATATGTATTTGTGATAATTAAGTCAACAAATGTCTTAGTTACTTTTTTCTCATTGCTGAGACAAAATGCCCAACACCCAAAATTAGAGAAAGAAAGGTTCATTTAGCCCACAGTTTATAGAGGTTTCATTCTATAGTTGGCTGGCTCCAAGGCAGGGTGGCACATGGCAAAGGGGCACTGCAGGGAACGTTCATGGTGCCCACAAGGTAGCAAAGGCAACAAGAGACCTTAGCAGCTTTTTTTCTACCCACTTTATACTCTATCTAGGCTACTGGGATTAGGGTAGTGCCAAACCAATCAGTGAACTGATTTAGTATTCATACACCTTTAATCCCAGCCTTGTACCATGAATCAATCATACACTCTAGATCCAGCCACCTCTGAAAAATCCTCACCTGTAACTGCATGAGGCTTTGCAGGGACATCTAAACATGAGACATAACATTCTGCCCCTGAACCCTGAAAAACTCATGTGCATCCCTTTTTGCAAAAAAACATGTAGTCCATCTCCAAGAATTGCCAAAGTCCTATCAGTTTTAGCATTGCTGAAAAGTCAAGTCCAAAGTCTCCTTGAGATTTAAGGCAAACTCTTAGCTGTAAGCTCCTATACAAATGAAAAGAAAGTTAAACACTTCCAACATACAATAGCACAAGAGAAACATTACCATTACAAAAGGTACAAATAAGGGGATGCAAAGGAATGGGGCTGAAGCAAATCCAAAACCCAGTAGGGCAAGCATTAAGTCCTATAGTTCCATGTGCAGTATTCAAAGCAATCTGTGGCAAGATATGAACTTCAAAGGGCTTGGGTAGCTCTGCCCCTACAGCACTTCCAGTGATGGTTGCTCTTA
>NW_022900967.1:56602-57848 GCF_012274545.1 Fukomys damarensis | reverse complement strand
TTTTGAAGTATACGGTATAGTTACATTCATCACTGGGATCTTGTACCTTTACATGACAGGTCTTGGTTCTCATTTTTTCCCCATACCCCTGCCCTCCTTTCACCACCTCCTCCCTTCCCTATTTACAAAAACTTTATTTCCATTTTTTCATTTTCTCCTATTTTTTCCTTTCCCTTATTACCTTTCTCCTACCCTTCCCACTTCCCCTACACCTTTAGCCCCTTTCTTCCTATTTCACATTGTCAATTATACCATGTGGATCTTATTTACACTTACAGTTTTTCACACCACAGAAATTATTTGGTATTTACACATGTGTGACTTTTTTATTTCGCTTAAGAGTATATCCTCAATATGTATCCATTTTCCTATGAATGAATCTAATTTCTCATTCTTTATGGCTGAGTAGTATTCCATCTTGTAGAAAAACAACATCTTCTTTATCCAGTCTCCAACTGATGGACAATTGGGCTGTTTCCAAGTTTTGGCTATTACAAACTGTGCCGCTATAAACATGGGTGTGTGCATATATCACTGTGATATGATTCTTTTAATTCTTTTGGAAAGATACCCAGCAGAGGGATGGCTGCGTCAAATGGAACCTCTAATCCTAGTTCTCTGAGGTATCTCATATTGATTTCCATAGTGGGTGCACCAGTCTGCACTCCCACCAACAATGGAGAAGGGTTCCTTTCTCACCAACATTTGTTATTGGTTGATTTCTTGATAGCAGCCATTCTTTATGGGATGAGGTGGAATCTCAGTGTTGTTTTCATCTGCATCTTTTGAATGACCACTTATATGGAGCATTTTTTCATATATTTACTTGCTGCTTTTACTTCTTTGTCTGAGAATGTTTGTTCATTTCAGATGCCCATTTTTGAATCGGGTCTTTATATTTGGGGGCCTGATTTTTTTGAGTTCTTTATATATTCTAGGTAATAGTCCTTTGTCTAAGGAGCATCTGGTAAAAAAATTTTCCCTCATTGTAGGTTGTCTCTTAGTTCTGTTGATGGTTTCTTTTGCAGTGCAGAAGCTTTTTAATATGATGAGATCTCAGTTGTTGATTCTCTGTGCTAGTTCCCATGCTACTGAGGATTTGTTCATAAAGTTTTTTCCTATGCCATTATCTTCAAGAGTTCTTTCTGCCTTACTTATCTTTCAGCAAATTTAGTGTCTCTTTTTTTACTATTTAGATCTTTAATCCACTTGGATTTCAGTTTAGCGCATGGTGAAAGATAAGGGT
>NW_022900967.1:41486-51406 GCF_012274545.1 Fukomys damarensis | reverse complement strand
CTTTCTCACCAACATTTGTTATTGGTTGATTTCTTGATAGCAGCCATTCTTTATGGGATGAGGTGGAATCTCAGTGTTGTTTTCATCTGCATCTTTTGAATGACCACTTATATGGAGCATTTTTTCATATATTTACTTGCTGCTTTTACTTCTTTGTCTGAGAATGTTTGTTCATTTCAGATGCCCATTTTTGAATCGGGTCTTTATATTTGGGGGCCTGATTTTTTTGAGTTCTTTATATATTCTAGGTAATAGTCCTTTGTCTAAGGAGCATCTGGTAAAAAAATTTTCCCTCATTGTAGGTTGTCTCTTAGTTCTGTTGATGGTTTCTTTTGCAGTGCAGAAGCTTTTTAATATGATGAGATCTCAGTTGTTGATTCTCTGTGCTAGTTCCCATGCTACTGAGGATTTGTTCATAAAGTTTTTTCCTATGCCATTATCTTCAAGAGTTCTTTCTGCCTTACTTATCTTTCAGCAAATTTAGTGTCTCTTTTTTTACTATTTAGATCTTTAATCCACTTGGATTTCAGTTTAGCGCATGGTGAAAGATAAGGGTTTAGTTTTAATCTTTGGCAGGTTGAAATCCAATCCCAACACAACTTATTAAAGAGGCTATCTTTCCTCCAGTGAGAATGGTTGGCTCCTTTGTCAAAGATGAGATAGCTGAGTACATCTGGAGTTGTTTCTGTATCTTCCCATCTATTCCACTGATCCTCAGGTCTGTTTCTTTGCCAGTACCATGCTGTTTTTATCACAGTGGCTTTGTAGTATAGTTTCATATTGGGAATTGTTTTACCTGCTGCCATGTGTCTGTTGTATGACTTCTCTTTTGAACCAATTCTGCTTCCTCCTTACAGTTTTCCTGAGACAATCCACATTCCTGGCTTCTCCAAACCTGTAGAGCCTCCAATGCTCCTTCAGCTTTTCCTCACAGCTTCACACACTGCCCTCTGGGGCACACTGCCTGGCATCCCAGGCCTTCCTCTGAAATCTGGGTGGAAGCCTTCCTGACCCCACAACTCTTGCATTCTGCATGCACCTAAAGCCAGCAACATGTGGATGCCACCAGGCTCTGCCACCAGCAGGAGCAGTAGCCAACTTTCTTCTCTCTTGGCTGAAGGGATCCAGTCCCTATGAACCAAATCAAAGGAACAACTCCCTAGGCCACTGCAATTTAATACTGCTCTTTTTTTCTAACCAGTTTTTAACACTGTAAATTTTCTCTGAGCATTATTTTAGTCACATTGCCCAAATTTTGACATATTAACTTCCATTTTCATTCACTTGAAATGTTTCTTAATCTTCCTTGTAATTTCCACTTTGACCAATGTTTGTTTGTTTGTTAGTTTGTTAAACAGGGGAGAGTGCAAACACAGTCCCCCACTACCATAAATTATGCAGTCGAGTTTCCCACATTTAGGGAAATCACAGGGGTCAAAATATCTGGAGTGCAATGGATAAGCCTCACCCCGGGAAAACCACTTTCGTGATCATGGTATCTCCCCTGCCAGATAAGTATTGACCAATGGTTTATCTACTACTCTTTTGTTTGAATTCTAAATATTTCCAAGTATGCTGTGTTTCTATATACTTTTACTTCTATTGGTTGCTAGTTTAATTCCCTTGTGGTCCAACAAAGCATACACATTTTGTGTGATTTCTAATCTCTTAAAATTGGAGGATTTGTTTTATAGTCCTGAACATAGTCTATCCTTGAGGATATTCGACATGAACTTGAAAAAAAATGTGTATTTGTACTACTTTATTCAATTCTATCAACTGTATGATTTAGTTGGTGTGTTTAGAACAATTCTATTTAGTTGGGCATGGTCACTCATGCCTGTAATCCCAGCACAGGGGAGTATGAGGTAGGAGGACTGCTGTGAGTTCAAGACCACCCTAGATTATATAGTGAGCTCAAGGCTTGCCTCATAGCAAAACCCTATCTCAAAAAAAGAACAATTTTATTTAATATAATTATTAATATGGTCTGATTATTTTTGCTAGATGTTTTATATTATTTATTAAATATTTATTGTTAAAATTCTTTTTTTGACTTCTTTGGAGTCAGTTGTTGTAGCTATACAATTTTATATATGTAACATATATAATAATATATAAATAGGTAAAATCTACCTTTAAATTATAGTGCAAGGACAATAGATGGGTTTGTGTTTCATTTCTCTCTCCTATTCTTTGGGCAGTTGTTACATATTTTCCTTTTCCATATTCTATAAATACACAATGCACTGATCTATTTTTCCTTCAGAATCTGTTACTTTATAAAACAGTGACTCTCAAGTGGGGGCACTTTTTCTTGAAGTGATATTTGACAATTTCTGGAGATACTTTTTATTGTCACAATGAGGAAATATGCTACCAGCGTCAATTAAGTAGAAGTCAAGGATACTGCTAAATATCCTACAGTACATAGAACAGCTTACTACAAAAAAGAAAAGAAATGTCTGGCTCAAAATATCATTGCTGAGATCAAGAACTTGTTTTAGAGCAATGTTAACAGAAAAAATAATTCTGTTTTCATTTATACTATTTACAGTAAGTACTCTTCATTTCTTTGCACAGAACCAAATATCTTGGGATATCAAATTTCTACCATGTAGAGAACTTCCTTTTACATTTCCTACAGTGCAAAAATCCATGGACCCTAATTTTCATACATCTCAAAAATAAGTACTACCACCTGAGTCTCAAGGGCACAGACAGGGAGAAGAGGTCAAACAGCTGTGGGTGCATTTCCTTATTCCTTATCCACTCTTTTTAGTGCACAGTCCAGGCCCTCTTCAGCTCTGCCTTCTCTCAGATGCAAGCTTGTCCACGTCAAATGATTTTTCTCCAGTGGAATAGTTTTAAGGAAATATGCTCCAGCAAGAATAGTTTATACCCAACTTCTACTACTGAAAACACAATTTTAAAAGATATTTCATTTGATTGAAGTATTTTTCAAGATTCTGAAACTTTGTGCATACGTGTTATTTTTCTTAATATTGTCACCTATTACAGCATGAGAATTCTATTTATCCTTTGTATTTTTAAAGTTTTAGTTAAATCACAATTTAAATTTTCTAGATAAAATATTTCAATATATATTGACATTTGACTTAAAATGTGTAATTTTAAATAAACAATTGTTTCTACAGCATTAAGATTCCTTTTCATTTTTCTTACTAAGTAATGCTACATAAAATTTTCTATACAAAAATTTCACAATGCGTACATTAGGTTTGGAGAGTACCTGGGAAAAGAATCAATGACCACTAGACATGAAGAGCATCATCTGCCTCCAGGCAGTTGGTTCTATGATCTGATTCTGATGAATTAAGGACTTCCATTCAATTCAAAAAATGTACTCATTATATGCTATAATCTTGATACAAAGTCTTTATCAAACAATTTATGTAATTTATCTGGAGTGTAGCCCTGAGGTGATCAGATCTAGACATCTGGATAATTTTACATTATTAGAAAATTATTGGGTATATTTCTTCTCATGCTGTTTTTTTGTACAGTTCATTTAAGCAACTAGCCCATTCACTGATGACAAAGACTTGGTGGAAATGATATTAAAGTCAAAATAGAATGGTTATCTTCACAAGGTCCATCTGCTTCACTGATTTCATTATTGTGTGACTCCATATCTGTTTCATAATTTCATCATTGTACAAAGCCACATGATTGGATATAAATATGCAAGACTTTTAACCAAAATAATGTACTTAGAAGTCATAGAAAGATTACTTACAATTCTCCAATTTTCTGTCTTATTTGCAAAACAGAAAGATTTCTTTGTGTGAGAACAAATTATAGCACTTGATTCATATTCAGCACCTCAAGTGAATCTTTGAAAGCCCTCTTCACTCACCATGACAGAAGCTAGAAAAATATCTATAGGGTCAAATGTCTATCCTATTTTGTTAGGACACTTGATTCTGAACCCATATAGGAAACCCCTTCTTCTCCATGAGAACTCATGTCTTGCTTTTGTCACATTCCAATTCCAGAATTACTAGCTACCAATTCTGTGGCCCTGGACAAATTATTTAACCTCTGAATCCAATGTCCACCCTGTAAAGTGCAGATGATTGTGAAAGTATAACAAGTATATTTTTAAAACCTAGGGATTTTTGCATTCTGAGTGCAGTCGTTGTACATCCCTCCCAATTATCTCATAATACACTGTCCTCCAACCAAGGATCACAAGGACCACATTCATAATGACAAACTGGTTCTATCATTCATTGAAATAAAGGAGACAACTCACCAGTGGAAACTGTGAGACACCTCAGTAAGAGGGTGTTTAAAATCATAAAGGTAGAACCTGTTGGAGATAGATATTAAGAGAGCTATTGCCAGGCCCTATTTTGTACGACTGTGGAAGTTAACTAGCCAAGTCCAAGGTCCATTGGACTCTCTCTTTTCAGAGATGCCTCAGCTCTCTCTTATGGCTTTTTAACTGAT
The DNA here is from genome assembly GCF_012274545.1 of Fukomys damarensis. Taxonomy (NCBI): domain Eukaryota; kingdom Metazoa; phylum Chordata; class Mammalia; order Rodentia; family Bathyergidae; genus Fukomys; species Fukomys damarensis. The sequence continues at coordinate 46,930 of NW_022900967.1, read as the reverse complement.
TGGATCCCATTCAACAGTTTAACTGGGATAATTTGTCTTACTTAATGTCAATTTATTATGAAACTAATCCCAGCTACAAAATATCTTCACAGCAATATCTAAATTGGTGTTTGATTAACTTGGGTCTGTAGCCTAGACACACAAAACTGAGTGTTAAACTGTCATAGGGTTTTGGGCTTGTGTTAGGCAAATTTGAGGAAATTTTAAGACAGAGGAACTTTGCACTTAATTAGATTCTGTCAGGAAGTGAGTGGCAGAGTAATTCTATGATTGGGTTGATTGGGTGTCTTAATAAATGTTATCTTCAATGAAGTTAAAGCTATAATTGCTAAAGAAGAAGCAGCCACTCATGGGAGAAGGGTATGATTGGTCATTTTGCAGTGTTTTGGGCAGTATTCACATTTTGTCTGTGTTCAGACATGATTACTGAGTGGCCCTGTTTTCTCGTGGTCAAGGGTGGCTTCCTAAGACTGATATTCTGTAAAATTGTTAATGCTCCACAAGAGAACACCAAAACCTAGCAGTAAGTACTAGGTTAGCCCATAGCACCAATGCCTACTTAACTGGATCCAGACAGCTCCCAGATGTCAGGACATAACTCTCTCACCCTCTTGGTCTCTGTCATTGAGAAGACCAAGGGCTGAGAAATTCATCACACTGTCTAACAGGGGCATAGTGATTGGTTATAATCACCATCACCTTGTGGCCTCTACAACATGCTGAAAATATATTTTTCTGGAAGAAAATCTCCCACTAATGATTACTTTGGGACTTAGCTCTATCCCTAGGTCTTTAAAAATACCTGAAATGTTAATGTGTTAGGATAACAAATATGAAATTCCAATAATTTAAAGGAAGGAAGCCAATTTTCTAATTCACAATAATTTTCCTCATATGACCCTCAATATTTTTTACATCCTTAAATTTTAGAAAACAAAATTCTTAGAGTAATTGACCTATCCAGAGCTTTCTTCTATATTTCTATTTAAAATCAATTTTATTAGTTCATTTAATGTATACAATATAATGACATTCATTGTTGGAAATTTGTACCTTTATATAATCAATCTTGGTTCTTATTTTTCCCCCTTCCCCTGTTTTCCCCTTTACCCCTACCTCCATACCTATATGCAAAGACTTTGTTTCCATTTTTTTCATTTTCTCATACTAATTCCATTTCCTCCTTTCCTTTCCCCTACCCCTCCTATTTCCCTTTCCTCTTTGTCCCTTTTCTTCCTATTTCACATTATCTATTATATCTTTTAGTCCTCATTTACACTTTCAGTTTCTCACACAGACCTGAGGACAAGCAGATTAGAAGATACAAAAATAAGTCCAGACACACTCAGCCACTTCATCTTTTACAAAGGAGGCAAACACCCTCACTGAAGGAAAGATGGCCTCTTTAATAAATAGTTCTGGAAAAACTGGGTTTCAACTTGCCAAAGATTAAAACTAGACCTATATCTCTCACCATGCACTAAACTAAAATCAAAATGGATTAACTACCTGAATATTAAAACAGAAACACTAAACCGGCTGAAGAGAGATTAGGTAGAACTCTTGAAGACGTTGGTGTAGGAAAAATTTTTATGAACAAAACCTCAGTGGCCCATGAGCTAGCACAAACAATCAACAAGTGAGATCTCTTCTTATTAAAAAGCTTCTGCACAGCAAGAGATACCACTAACAGTGTGAAGAGAAAACCCACAATGTGGGGAAAAATTTTTCACCAGCTGTTCCTCAGACAAAGATCTACTATCTAGAATATGTAAAGATCTTCTATATTTCAATGTGATCAGCGTACAAATATTACTCAAGAGAAAGAAAAAGTCTGGTTAAGAGATAAAACCATTATTACTGGCAGTACGTAGTGCTATTTGAACCCCTTTCATTGCTCTGACTGAAAACACCTGAAGCTTTTGAAAGCATGAAAAAAAAAGCCTTACTTGGCTGGATTCTAATGATTTCTGTGAGAAAAAGCAGTCATAGCCTGTTAACGTCAGCAAGGATCCTCTAGGTAGGTGGGTCAACTCAAAATTTGGAGAATTCCATTACTGTGGAAGCAAAAAGAAAGATAAATGTGTGGAAACAGAGAAAGTTGGGTGATAGCAGGGGTTAGTGAGGATTTCTGGGAAGGGGAATCGATTTCGTGACGTGTTCCTGGAGGTCGTAACCCAGAAAATCCCACAGGACACCATATTATTTACGACTTTAACTATCCGCGATGCTGATCTGCTATTCCCACCCCTCTTGCCACCAACAGACACATATATAGGAGAGAAGAGTCTGACTAGAATCCTCCCAGCATTCAGAGCTCCCCTCGGGTCCCCTCTGAGAGGAGGCTGCCTCAGTTTCGGGGGATTCCCCTTTGTCCTTTCAGGCCTCCCAATACAAACTCTGCGCCTGGCAACTGAGGTGTCATCATCGGGAATTTTTCTGATTGGTCAAAACCTGAAGCGTGAGGGTTTGGTTTGGGTGTCTTTAGATTTCCTAGTCTCAGTTCTCACAACTGCTCTGCAACTCAGAACAGCGACTGCCGAGACCACCTTGAGAAGAGGATGATTCTAAACAAAGCTCTAATTGTCGGGGTCTTCGCCCTGACCACCATGATGAGCTCCTGTGGAGGTGAAGACATAGAGGGTGAGTGCACAGCTAAGGGAAATTCATTCCCTGGAGCTGGAAAATAGCAAATTGAAAGGTGGGGAGAGAGGTTAAAGACAGGCTGAACAGATTTTTCAAGGTTCTTCTCGGTATTACTAGATCGGAAATTCATGCCGTTTTTCCTTCAGGGCACCAGAGCTCAAACCACTCTCTTAGCTAACTGCGCCGCTGCAGTTCACCAAACACTTGGTTCTCGTTGGATCCAGGGAATGTAACCTAGGGGTCTCTGCCATCCGGTCACGGTTCTCTCATGAGTTAGGGGTGTTTCCGTGAGTGGAATACTTCTCATTAGTAAAAATATATGAACTATTACTCTCAAAGTTCTCTGAACAATATTCGGAGCTTTTTCTATACATCTCCTGTGCTACGTGTTTGGAAAACAGTTCTGGGAATTGTGCATACTGTACAGACACACAGAAGGGTGTCTTTTCTTTTCGTCAGATTCACACACATTTCTATGCTGGGGACAGGCATGGGTAGGAAGAAGGTTAAAATGCCTTTACATCCTCATTGAACATTGTGATCTTTATTTCATATGAGACACCTCACAAATAATCAGAAAAATTGGGATTTAGGTATGTTTTATAAGTAGTGAAAACATAAATGTTAATTCCCCCCATTTGTTTATATTACAAGTAGAGCTAATATTTTTTAAAAGTAAATATACGTTTGCATTTATTTAAAGTTAATAGCTTTATGAGGAGCAATTTGGTGAATTATTTTATTCTCAAGTTATCAACCCAAGTTACCTGCTTGCTAGTCTACCTAATAAAGTTCTATAGAAGGAAAATGAGCAGCACTGGTTTGTTGTCCGCCCCTCTCCACCTCCCCTTCACACATTCTTTTAGCCCTCTTTCAGGGTGCATCCCTGACTCCCTGCTGTTTTACAGACATGAATTGTAGATTTGTAAAACCTACAGATGAAAAGTGAAGTATTTAAAAACAGGAGGTAAAGGGGATTAACCAACTTTATTAACCATGGCATTTCCATTTTGATATTGTTCACTGGTAGAAGTTTCACCTGCTTCTCCAGTTCTAATTTTCTTCCTTCAGCATCACACCTGAGTGTCCTGGTGAGGCTTTAGTTACCCATTAGTTAATCGGCACTGTGCAGGGGCCCAGAATATTGTAGGGCTCTGAAAATGTTTTAATTTCTTTTGAAATTAAAAGAAAAACTAGGTTTTATGGCCCAAGAAAATTTAAATTCAGACTGTATGATATTTGTCTTTATACATAAAATATGCTTTTCAGTGTTTTTACAGAGGAAGGGATGAGGCTCACAAGTTACGGTGCAGCCCTGGTCACCACTGAGACTGACTTTCCTGTTGTCCTGCTGTGTTCCTAACCATTTCCCCAAAGTCTCTGTTGTTGTCAAAAATAACAACTGTCATTCAGTACACCATTTTGAATACACAGTAAGCTAAAGTTTGGGGTGTCAAAGATGAAAACAAATGGTATAGCCCCCAGAGAATTCACAGACTAGGGATGGAAGCAGAATGGGATGCAGGAAGTAGATGGATCATTGCTGAATAGGACCATGGACACAGCTGAGGCTGAAACGGTAAAAGTGACTCAGATCCATGGGCACAGCAGTGTGACATCCACCAGCGATGCTTGCAACTCAGGATAAAAAACAGCAGAAATGATTTGTGTATTCACACTTGAGAAAGAAGTCAAGACAATTTATTGCAAGGATAAGGAGACTTTGTTGGGAGACCTGTTACTCCAGATGGACCAAGATGTTCACAGTGGGAAAGGGAGAGAGTAGGACAGAACAGGAACAGACAGACTTGGAAAGCAGGACATTGGGATAGAGGGGTTGGAGGTCATAATTTGGTTGGAAACATGTTGATAAGATTTAACTAAAATGTTGGTAGCCAAACAGAAACCTTCAGAATGAAGTACAGGTCTACAAAAACACACACCTTGCTCCCCCCGCCAAAAAAACCCTTTATTCCAAGGAGAAAAAAAAGACAAAAGATCACTACAAAGAGCGGTAACAAGTGCGGATGACGTGTTTGGTTTGACTGGCACACACGTGTGTAGTCAACATCCTCGGCACATAATTCATCTCAGTATGCTGTCATTGCTCCTTTACTCACGTCACTCCTACTGTTCAGCAAGCTCCTTGACAGCACGTGCCAAGGCTGATTGATGCTTTACTCCATATCTCCACTCTGTCTGATGCTTGTTGATGCCAGGTAAATAAAGAAGGAAAATGGAATGCTAAAGCATTCATGGAGGTCTTCATAAAACTCTCCTGTTACATTTGGGTGAAGTCATAGTGCACTGGCTGCCACTCTGTGTGCCATCTTCAGATCTGCACGCTGTCCATTTGAGTAAAGGGACTTTAATTTACACTGACTCTCAAAGTGAATATAAGTGTTGGCTTAGAACAACTTCCTTCAAGAGAAAAGAAAAATGAGTGGCGGATGACAGAAATCCAAAAGCTAATTAAACTTTATTCAAGAAGAAATCAGTTGCTGTTCTTTAAGAATTACTACTGTAACAAAATAACCACCTTATAAGCATTATTTTTATATATTTTGTAATGTCACTGTTCTTGTTATACTCTTTTTATACCCTCCAAAAGTTAGAAGAAGCTTCTAAAATAATGAGTCTAATTATCTAGAATATATAAAGAACTCAAAACAATCAGCCCCCCCAAATATAAAGACCCAATTCAAAAATGGGCATCTGAAATGAACAGACATTTCTCAGACAAAGAAGTAAAAGCAGCAAGTAAATATATGAAAAGATGCTCCACATCACTGGTCATT
>NW_022900967.1:28976-41271 GCF_012274545.1 Fukomys damarensis | reverse complement strand
CTATGTTTATAGCAGCACAGTTTGTAATAGCTAAAACTTGGAAACAGCCCATTTGCCCATCAGTTGGAAACTGTATAAAGATGTGGTTTTTCTATAAAATGGAATACTACTCAGCCATAAAGAATGAGAAATTAGATTCATTCATAGGAAAATGGATACATATTGAGGATATACTCCTAAGTGAAATAAATAAGTCACACATGTGTAAATACTGAATAGTTTCTCGGGTGTGAAAAACTATAATAGTACATAAGATCCTAATGACAATGTGAAATAGGAAGAAAAGGGCTAAAGGTGTAGGGGAAGTGGGAAGGGTAGGAGAAAGGTAATAAGGGAAAAGAAAAAATATGAGAAAGTGAAAAAATGGAAATAAAGCATTTGTAAATTGGGGGGGAGGAGAGGGTGAAGGGAGGGCAGGGGCATGGGGAAAAAATGAGAACCAAGACCTGTCATGTAAAGGTACAAGATCCCAATGATGAATATAAATGTACTGTATACCTAAAATGTATCAATAAACTCAATTTTAAAAAGAAGAAAAACATGAAATAATAAGTCTAAATATGAATTTTTTTAAATGAGAAGGGACCCTCGTGTAGAAAATCTCCTCTTGTGAGCCAGCTCCAAGGGGAAAGAAAGTGTAATAGACATTAATTGGTGAAAGAATTGATAGATAAAATATATGAAACAGAGAAAAGTAAACTACATCTTTGGGGAGAAAATCTAATTCCCACAAAACTATATTTATTCTTTCTTGCATTCGGTTGCATCATTTATCTTAAGCCTATGATGTACCAGACACTGAAAAGGAACTCAGGAAATCTCAGTAATTAGATATATGACATCCTGCCCCCATGAAGCATATATCACGGTGGAAAAGACAGCCTGCACTGTAACTACACAACTGCAAGCAGTAGGGGTAGAAGATGCCAGTGATAGGAATTTTGTCCAGCAACTGTGCCAAAAATGAAGTTCACAGTATTGGGAAAATTAGTTGTTTTTTTTCTGTCATTTTGTTTGATAATGTTCTTTTTCTTCCCATGTTTCACTTTCTTGCTATTCACCTATATTCATCAGCGGACCACATTGCTTCCTTTGGCATGAGCATGTACCAGTCTCATGGACAATCTGGCCAGTACACCTTAGAACTGGATGGAGATGAAGAGTTGTACGTGGACCAAGAGAAGCAGCAGACTATCTGGAGGCTTCCTTTGTTTACCACATTTACAAGTTTTGACCCACAAGGTGGACTGAGTGAACTAGCTACTGCAAAACACAACTTGGGCGTTCTGATTAAAAGATCCAATTCCACTCCAGCTACCAATAGTATGTGTTCACCATCCTGCTTCTCTTTATTAAATCGATTCTATCATCCCAAGTTTCACTTCCTTATTCCCTAGTGGTAGATACCCTTCATTACTCAATAAATTCTGTCCTTCCCATGGTGTCCCCTGATCTCATGATAATTGCTGAACTTTAATCTTCCTTCATCTTAAAAATCACATTCTTCCATGTAATGCAAAGAACCTTACTCCCTTAAAGCATTCCTTGGATGTTTCAAAAAAAGGGTCCCACAGACATCCTACCTTAGTCTGCATGCCCATAGGGTGAGGGGCCTAGGGATTAAGTGGAGGCCATGTATAGTAGCTCCCAAGCAGAAAGAAAATAAAAGCATTTTGACTATCATGTGAGCAAATATTGGTTGAAAGGCTTTCAAGATACAGAGCAGATTTCAGGGTACAGCAATTCATAATGTCTATTCTAGGCATTCGTATGAGTGTTATTTCCTTCCTTAGAAGTTCCAGAGGTGACTGTGTTTCCCAAGTCTCCTGTGATGGTGGGTCAACCCAACACCCTCATCTGTGTTGCGGACAGTATTTTTCCCCCTGTGATCAACATCACGTGGTTGACCAATGGGCATCCAGTAACAGAAGGCGTTTCAGAGACCAGCTTCATCTCCAAGAGTGATCACTCCTTCCTCAAGATTGCTTACCTCACCTTCCTCCCTTCTGAAGATGATATTTATGACTGCAAAGTGGAGCACTGGGGCCTGGACGAGCCTCTTCTGAAACACTGGGGTAATTTCAAGTTCTATCCTTTTTTGGTGCCTTCTTGTTCTCTGTAAAGTCCAAAGTGCCCAAAACTTGTTTTCCACTCTTGAAAGGCTTCTAATGATAGTTCTAACGATCCTCCCTAAGATCAATACCCCAAATATTTGCAGAACCAACTCTCAGTCCTCCACCTCAACCCCATCTTGTATACATGCGATACTCTTTGTTCTGACCTCAACAACTTCCATTTTACAGAACCTGAGATTCCAGCCCCTGTGTCAGAGCTGACAGAGACTGTGGTCTGTGCTCTTGGATTGATTATGGGCCTTGTGGGTATTGTGGTGGGCACTGTCTTCATCATCAAAGGCCTGCGCTCAGGTCGTGCCTCCCAACACCTAGGGCCCTTGTGAGTCACAAGGAAAGGTAAGACTCTCTGTTCGTTGGAGCTGAATCCACTCTATGGGGGAAAGAAAAGAGGAGGTGGTTAGTGATACAGAGTCCGTTAAAACGGTGTGTGGGGAATGTAGCGTGGCATGGGCAGCACAGGAGCCTTTGGCACCAATTGATCTCATATCTCTTTCACTGCAGGTACATTTCCCATCGCCATGAGCAGAAAACTGAACCTGCGAGATGGCCTGGCTCTCATTTCTAGCCTACTTCATTGTATTCTGTATGCTCTCGAAATACCCCACATCTCACTTCTCCAGACCCTAAGGTGCGGTGTACCCTCAGAGATCACGTGTCCCCAAAGTTCTCCCCCTGAAAGCTCAAATTTTTTTCTCCTATGTTACTTGCTATGGATTCCCTGGGATAACTGACCAGCTACCCAGACCCTCAGCGACTCTGATCCAGTATTTGCATGGAAACAATAAATCTCCATTTATGTGGCCTTTGTTGAATTTTTTTTTTTATTATTCATCTCAAGGGTCACTGGGACTGTGGCTAAGAATCAGTAACCTTTATGTTTCAGGCTCATACAATCTCATTCCTTGGGTCATGTTAATGCTCAGTAACATCAAAGCAACCAAATAAAGCATGATGATATTTTGATATCTTACCCAAGATTAACATGTTTCTTTTCCTGTTATTCTCAGCTTTGACCATTGCTATTCACTTCTATTTCAAGCAACAATTAAGGTAATACATGACCTCTTTTCTTGGTGTACACCTATTCTAGCAGGAAAACAACAAAAAAAGTAAATAACATTATACTCAATATACCTTTTAAAAGTGATAACAGATAAATACATTAAGGAAAAGGATCTTTGAATCTAAAAGGTGCCAAAAATAATATCTCTGTGCCACCACCATGGCAGGACATCTCGGGGTACATAATCCTAAAGTGAGGTCACTGAATCCTTTGTGAATCTGTGGGTGTCCTGGAAGCAGGAATACACCCCAATATTATCATCCCTCCCTCTCCTAGCACAGGAAAGTGTGAAGCTATGGAAGAGAAATCCTAGGAGGGACATCACTGTAGCAGCATGTGTGGTTCTGCGTCTCCTGGATTCGCTGTCACCCAGTGGAAACATTTCCAGAGGAAATGGGTTGATAGTATTCTGTGGCTCTCCTAAGTATATCTAAGGTCTCAATCTTGAGGGTGTATGGCACCTAAGTTGGAGATATTTGCCTTTGAAATTGTTTTAGGAACAGTTAGTGTTTCTGCTGTGCAACTACTGAGTCCTTGCAGTAGATCCAGTATGATTTTATAGAACTGCTGTAAAGGCTATGAAAGTATTTCTGTTCATGCTATCTATATCAGTGAGCTCAAAATGGAATTGTGGGAAAATATGCAAAACATTAACACAGTTATTGATGCAGCATAGTTTAGTGTGAAGAAATGTAAGTCCAGGACTCAGAACTTTATATCTAGTCTTTTAAACTTTATAACATTAGGTCAAGTATGTAACACTTCTGAACCTTATTTTTCTCATCTACATTACTGGAATGATAACGCTGTCCTTGCAAAGTATATATGGTCCAAGCCAGTGTTGACCATGAAAATTTATATTACAGAGGAGAGAGGATTTTAAGGGAAATAAAACTGTATTGATACTATAATGACTGATACATGTCATTGGGCAGTATTCAAACTCTACAGAATATAAAACACCAAAAGTTAATTGTAATGTAAACTATTGATCTAGAGTGATGTATCAATATGGATTCTTTAATTATAACAAATATATCATTCTGATGGAAAGATTTTAATCAAGGAGGAGCCATTTGCAGATGTGGAGGCAGAAGAGATATGGGAAATCTCTGTAAGTCTGATCCATTTTCCTGAGAATCTAAAACTGCAAAAAAAAATGTATTAATTAAAGAAAAATTTTAAATATCAAATATGTAAAAAAATTAGTATAAAATAGAGGTCACCTGAAAATATACAAATGTGCTGAGGTTTTGTAAAAGGACTTCAAGCAAATTTTATATAAATTTCAATGATTAATGAGGCAAGAACCAAGCATTTTGGAAGTACATGCATGTGTGTGTGATATAACAGATATACTGAATAGCGTTAGAACCAAAGTCATATTAAAAATATTAAAATAGTTCTATATTCAGTCTTTCATCATAAAATCTAGTGGAAAGCAAATTAAATAACTGTATTTTTAAAATATTCATAGTCTATATAAAGATATATTCATAGTCTATATAATTTTTAAATATCAGAATTAAAATTAATTCTAAAAATTGAGTAAACATTTCTTTCTATCAGCTAAAAGTTCAAAGTGGGATTATCATATGACATTACTTACAGTTGTAAATCAGCCCCATGATTTTAGATTATGTTATTCTTTAAATTATTTGAATTATTTCAGAGTATGCACATAACATATGGCTGGTAATATTTCATTTCACACTATTTTAAATTAACATAATTGAAATTTACAAAAACGATTGCAGGTTTATATTTATGAACTATAAACTAACATTTGAAAAATTAAATTTTTTTACAAATAAAGCACTTCAAGTGTAACATGGCAAAAGTAAGCTATAATAAATGCTAATGACTAGAATTATTATTTTCTGAGACCCAAGTCTCTGCAAGAATGTAACAACCAAAATCTAGAATATAGGAGGTTCTTCTAGATAAATAATCCAGTTTTGTCAGCAAACAGCTTGCAAGAAAGGAAAGAAGAAGAATGAAGGGGGGGCGAGGCATGGTGGCTCACACCTGTAATCCCAGCACTGGGAGGCTGAGGCAGGAGGATCACTGTGAGTTTGAGGCCAGCCTTGGCTACATAGTGAGTTCCAGGTCAGTCTCAGCTACATAGTGAGACGCTGTCTCAAAAAAAAGAATGAAGGGGGAAGGGGAAGAAGAAGAGGAGGAGGGAGGAAGAAGGACAAGAGAAGGAGGACATAAATGAGGGGAAGGAGGAGAGGAAATAGGGAAGGAAAGGAAAAAAGTTGGAAAGAGAATAAAGGAAGGAGAAACCACTTTCAAAAACTTATGAACTATATTAACCAAATGTCAGATTTTGTTTACATTTATATTCACACAAAAAAACTGTTAATTTTTTAAAAATTATTAAAAATCCTTAAGAGGCAATCAGAAAAATTGATGCTAAATGTATGAAGGAATTATTTAAGTAATCTTAGTTGTGGTAATGGTATTGATGTCAGTGCATGACCAATTGGCTCTGATCCTTTGGGCCTATGGTGAGAAAACACATCATGGTGGGAGCATATGGCAGGGAAAAATTTTTACCCCACGGCCTAAAAATAAAAGAGAAAAATAAAAAAGAATCCCACAATCCCTCTACCACAGGACCCACCCCTTAAAGGTTCTACCACCCAGTAGTGCCAAAGCAGTGACTCACGTTCCAGGTCCAAACTATAGTGAAAATTTTAAATGTATTTTGAAATAAAATAAACAGTATATGGTATATAAAGGACTAGCTTGAGGAGGGCGCAGCAAATGTTTAAGAAAATCTTGTGAGGTAGACAGTGGAACCACTGAGCTAAATCGCTGGCTTGTCTAGTAAACCTCTATGAGTTTTTTGTTGGAAGCTGGATAAAGAAGATGTGGTTTTTTTATAAAATAGAATATTACTCAGCCATAAAGAATGACAAATTAGATTCATTCATAGGAAAATGGATATATATTGAGGATATACTCCTAAGTGAAATAAATAAGTCACACATGTGTAAATACTGAATATTTTCTCTGGTGTAAATAAACTGTAATAGTACATAAGATCTTAATGAGATAAATGGCATTGTGAAATGGGAAGAAAAGGGCTAAAGGTGTAGGGAAGGTGGGAAGGGTAGGGGAAAGGTAATAAGGGAAAAGAAAAAATGTGAGAAAATGAAAAGATGGAAATAAAGTGTTTATAAATAGGGAGAGGGGAGGAGAGGGTGAAGGGAGGACAGGCACAAGGGGAAAAATGAGAAGCAAGACCTGTCATGTAAAGGTACAAGATCCCAATGATGAATGCAACTGTACTGTACACCTAAAATGTACCAATAAACTCAATGAGGAAAAAAAAGAAAATCTTGCAATAAGAGATTAGACTAAAAATGAAAACTTTGACAGATTTAGTAGAAAATGTTTGTATAAAAACAAACAAGTTATTTGAAGTCTTTTTAATTAGAATTCTTAGAAATGAAAAGACATTGCATCTCTTTCAATAATAGTAGAGTGGCAAATAAGATTGGAAAATGTAATAGAAAAACCTCACTAAAATCTAAAGACAAGGAAATGCAATACATAGTTTTAAGACACAGAATAGACTGAGGAAGTTTGACATCAAGTGACAAAATAAAGAGAAATGTTTGCAAAACATATACAGAAAGGAGAAATTTTCAGAATACAGAGAATTTAATTCTTCATAAAGAATGGGACTGTCAGGTATTTAGCAAAATTAATGAAAAATAATTGTTTTCAAATCTATCATTTTAAAAATCTCAGAACTTCACAGGTTAAAGGAACATCATAAATTCCAGTGAGGAAAAGCAAAGCAAAATAGACAATAGGCAAAAGTCAGAATTCCAGATGCTTTTATCATTAAGATAATTAGAAAAACCTTGGAGTTCTAAAGGAAAAAATATTTTAAATTAACAAATGTATGCATTTCCAAAATAATAATCAGGCAGAGAAAAAGAATAAAAATACATGTGAAAGGATGTAGAATTTACCTACCACACATACTTTTATTGAAAGTTCATCAAGATATGACCCAGTAGGGCAAGGCTGTTAATCAGGAAATGGGAAACCTAGGAATTCATGAAACCATGAAGTCAATCCAGGATGAGAATAAAAGGGATCCCATAGTAGTGGTTACACGGCAAACTAAGAACATTTGACTACACAAGGGACATTTATAAGGTAATAAAAATATTCTTAAACTTTTATAATTAAGCTATAAGCAAAGTACAATGACAATGATTGGCACAGCAGAATGTCAGTATTTTTTGGCTTTAAGAACATGTTTTAGGCAGATGCTTCAGTTTGGTAAATAAAAAAAGTTTCATTGTCTCCTCACAAAAAAAAAAAAAGAAAAGAAAAGAAAAAAGGAAGGAGGTGAATCCCCCAGACCCAGGATGGATCTGAAGGAAAAATTGGAACCCACAGAGAAAGTAAAGAGACAGACCACAATGCAGAAAAAGGAGATGGCAGACTGTGCTTTCTTGCTGGCTCCCAGCTAACAGTATGAGACAGAAGGCTTGAATCTAGAGAGATGCAGTGAGAGCCAGTTATGCCAGAGGCCTCTAGGGAGAAATACACCAGTGGAAAGGAACGGTGGATGCCGTACACTACAACAGCTAATGAGTAACTCCAACCCAAGAATCTTCCATGTCCCACACAGAGGATGCGCTATGGTTTATATCTAGATGTCTCCACAAAGCCTCGTGTGGTCATAGGACTTTTCAGAGATGGCTGAATAGAGTGTGTGAAGATGGGATTAAGGATGTGTGATTATTAAATCAGTCCATTGATTGGTTTGGTGCAGCCCTGATCCCGGTAATCTGGAGAAGATAAAAGGGGCAGAAAGATGCTATTAAGGTCCTTTGATACTTTTACTACCTTTGGCTGCCATGAACTATTCTCCTCTGTGACACCCCTTTGCCATCTGCTTTGGAGCCCACCAACTATGGACTGAAACCTCTAGAAACTGTGAACTAAATTGTAATTTAGAATTTATCAACAAAGAAAAGCCCAGGCCCTGATGGCTTCACCACTGAATTCCACAAGACATTTAGAGAACTATAACTATTGCCACGACTCTTTAAACATTTCAATTAAATTAAAAGGGAAGCAATGCTTTTAAGCTCATTCCTGGAAGTAAGTGTTACTTTGATTCCAAAAGCAGGGAAAGACCCAACCAAAGAAGAAATACAGGCCAATCTCCCTAATGAGCATAGATGCAAAAATCCTCAATAAGATACTGACAAACAGAATACAGAGGGTCATCAAGACGATCATACATCCTGACCAAGTTGGATTTATCCCAGCGATGCAAGGATGGTTCAACATATGTGATCAATAAATGTAATATACTATATTAATAGTCAAGGACAATATCCATATAATTATCTCAATAGATGAAGAAAAAGAATCTGACAAAATTCAACACTCTTTCATGATAAAACCCCACATAAAATTAGAATAGATGGTCTTTATCTCAACTTGATAAAGACTATATATGAAAAACCAACAGCCAACATCAGACTCAATGGTCAAAAACTGAAAACTTTCACGCTAAAATCAGGAACAAACAAGGATGCCCACTATCACCTCTCCTGTTCAATATAGCTTTGGAAAAACTAACCACAGCAGTTAGACAAGAGAAAGAAATAAAAGCAATAAAGATAGGAAAGGAAAAATTTAAATTGTCATTATTTGCTGATGATACTCTACATAGAAGACCCAAAAAACTTCTCCAAAAGACTTCTAGGCTTAATTGACAGATTCAGTAAAGTAGCTGGTTACAAGGTGAACACTCAAAAATCAATAGCCTTCCTGTACACAAATAACAGATTCACTGAGGTTGAAATTGGGGAAATGATTGCTTTCACATAGGCATCCAAAAAATATGAAGTATCTAGGAATCAATCTAAGAAAGGAAAGAAAAAAACCTCTACATTGAGAAGGTGTCAGGTATTTTGTCTCAGCCACAAGAAAAGAAACTAAGACAGGATGTTTGACCATATGCCATTTTAGAGTGTTGTAGGTTGTACAATTCATACCCCACTCCCATGACCAGAGACCAGGATCAACCTGAATTTCTGTGGAGTTGAAAGCACCAGAATCAGCACATATTATTGAAGGTGGCATTATCTAGCACTCCACCCTAATCTTACTGCAGGCTTGCTGGGATTATCCAGCATAGATTTGGGCTCCATCCATTCCTTTGTCTACCAATGACAGCAGAAGTGCACCCTGAATTGGACACTACCACAAAACTGTAGACCTCAGAAGAATCACAGGCTTGAAATCACAGAGAAATCTCTCCTCTCTCTCTCTCTCTCTCTCTCTCTCTCTCTCTCTGCTTTTTTTCTTTCTTTCTTGATTGCTTGTTTTTATTGTTTTATGAGTGTGAACATTGTTTTTAGTTTTTGTTTTGTCCTTATTTTTTATTTCTTATTTCTTATTTCTTTCCTTCCTGTCTTCTTCATCATTTTCCCAAAGCTTTGGTAATCTTCCTTTGTCCTTTAGCCTTGCTTCTAATCTCTTTCTCTTCCACTTCCCTATTTTTGCCTCTTGTAGAAAAAAATTTCCTTTTTAAATTTCTCCTCTGAGGATAAAATTACTCTATTGGGATAATTACTGTGTATAATTTTCTGATCTGTTTTAGGTTTTGTAATACAACTATAAATATTGTACCTATAGTGAAAGGTAGCAAATTAAATTATCACAATTTGTCAT
Source organism: Fukomys damarensis (assembly GCF_012274545.1). Taxonomy (NCBI): domain Eukaryota; kingdom Metazoa; phylum Chordata; class Mammalia; order Rodentia; family Bathyergidae; genus Fukomys; species Fukomys damarensis. The sequence continues at coordinate 31,350 of NW_022900967.1, read as the reverse complement.
TTTCTGGGCTATGCTTGATACTATTGTTGTTACTGATTGTACTACTTTAGCCAAGGTGACATATTTGCTGTGCTCAGTTGTTCTTCCTTGTATGTCCATACTGACATTGTCTGATGGTCATAAGCAATACCATGGTCCAGTGTCAAAGAACTGGGTGCTAGGCCAAATAAGCAACAACCCTCTCATTCCTAATAAATTGAAGAGGCAGGATCTTGGAACATATTCACATAGCAAAAACCAAAGACACCTCTGAAAAGTCATTTCCTAAAGAGGTCTCAATACTAGTAATAAAGGTGCCACCATAAATAATTTACAAGCATCAACACATAAAACAAATTTTAAAAGTAGTAAATGATGAAACACAGAAGCAAGGTGCAACCTGGACCTCCAGCTAGACCAAGGCAAATCCAGGAAGCATTGAGGTGGAAGAAATCAAAAGCCAACCAGATGGACTTTCTGAAATGGAAGCACCAAAAGTAACAACGCAGATGAATGAGTGTAGATTTTTAAAATCTGAAACTATTACACAGATAACTAGTGAGATGATGACCATAATGAAAGATATGGTTAGTAAATATAGAGAAGATACAGATTTTAAAATAGAGGAGCTAGGGAAAGTGATGGAAATGCTGAATGCCCATCATAGCAAAGAACTGGATTCTATAAAGGATTCAAGCAGATATCCAGGAGAGTAAAAATTCTACTGTAGCATATGCAACAGAATGAACCAATGTGAAGATAGAATATGAGACTGAGAAGACAGGTTTGTGGTTAGTAACCATTAAATGAAAGACTTCTTAAAAATAGAAAGAGGTCATTAAAAGTCAATCTAAAAGCTGCCAGATGATATAAAGAAAAGCAACATAAGATTAATTGGAATCAATGAAAAATCTGAAGATAATACCAAGTACATAAAAATACTTGTTCACAAAAGTAAAAGCAGAAAACTTCCCAAGCATAGAAAAAAATTTGACATACACATAACTGAGGCATACAGAACTCCAACTAGCCATGATCAGACAAATAAAACTACACCAAGGTACATAATACTCAAGATTTCAGAAATTCAACACAAGAACAGAATATTAAAAGCTGTTAGAGAAAATAAATGAATCACCTATAAAAGAAAACCATTCAGAATCACAGCAGATTTCTAAACACAAAACTTTAAGTTAAGATGTTCTTGGAGTGAAGTATTCTAAACCCCAAGCAAAAACAACCTTCAATCCAGATTGATATACCTTGCAAAATCATTTTTCAACATTGATGGAAAAATAAGATACTTCCATGATAAAGAACACCTGAAGAAATTTATGACCACCAAATCAGCACTCCCAAAATTTCTGAAAGATATTCCAGAAAATGACAAGGAAGACAACAATTCCATGAATTCCAATAAAATGAATCTACGGGGCAAGGCAAACAAACAGAAAAAAGAAAAAGAACGAACAACAGGAAAATAATATCACAAGGCCTAAGTGAATATATATTACTTATAACCATCAATTTTCATGGTCTCAACTCCAAACCAAAAGAATCAAATTGGCAGAATGGATCAAGAAACAAGATCCAACAATATGCTGCATACAAGAAATATATTTAACTCAAAAAGAAATTCATAGACTGAAAGTCAAAGGATGAAAAGCATTACTGCATGTGACAGGAACCTGGAAAAAAAGAAAAGGTAGTTATTTTATTTGCAGACAAAGTCTATTTCAAGCCAAGACTGATCAGAAAAGATGAAGAATGACATTACATACTTATTAAAGAAGTAATTCAGGAAGAAGAGATAGAAATCATAAATAGATATGCTCCAAATCCTGGTGTACCCAACCATATAAAACAAACATTAATGGATATAAAAAATGAGACAAGCGCCAGTACAATTTTAATCTGGGTCTTCAACACCCTGCTTTAACAAATAGGCCAATCAACTAGACAAACAAATCAACAAAGAAATATCAGAGCTGAACCAAACCTTTGAAAAAATGGACTTACTAGATATCTACAGAGATTATTCCACCCCATAACACTCTGTATTGTGGGTTGTGTTCCATCTCACAACACACTCTGGAATGTGTATTGTTCCACAACAATAGAACACACATTCTTCTCAGCTACACATGTGCTACCAACCGTAGGGCAGCAAACACGGGATTTCACGAGGAGATACAGGTTCTCTGAAAGGTGGGAGCAGGTTCGGCGATGACAGTCAGACAAAAGCACTCAACACCGAGGTGAAGTTTGCCAATGCTGCTGCAATTTTATTTCTAACTCCAGGTGTTTATATACTAGTTTCAAGGGCACACCTCAAGAGTGATTTCAGGCACAGGCAGGCATGAGAAAGATAGACAATAGTACTGTAAAAACTAAG
>NW_022900967.1:12786-28909 GCF_012274545.1 Fukomys damarensis | reverse complement strand
ACAAAGGACTGGCTTTAGCATGTCACCTTCAGGTTCACCTTCAGGACTTCACAGTCCGGGGCTCAGGGTCAGCACTTTGGCCGCCCATCCTCTTGTGCCTCAATATCTCCACATCTCTAGGAACATCTAATTGTTCCTAACCTTTCCTGGGCCCAGAATACAATTCTACAGATAATGAACAAATAGTAATAAAGACAAAATAGAACAGAATTATAGATGAACCCAATGTCCCCAAACTGCAGGCAGAGAGGCCAGCTATTTTCTTCACGGCTGACTTTGCATGCGGTGTGTGCCAAGGACTTCCAGGAGGCTTAACCCCTTGGGGACGATACCTCTGGTCTGGTTTCTGCCAGGTGACCGGCATTGTCACACAGACACTACTGGAGTGGTCGTGGCACACATGGAACTTTCTACAAAACAGACCACATACTAGCTAATAAAATATGCTTACATAAGCACAAATGAATTGAAATTACCCCATGAATATTACCAATTATAGTGCAATGACATTGGAAATCAATGACAAAAGAAACCACAAAAACTGCATAAGCACAGAAGATTAAATAACACTTCTGAACAACCAATGAGTCATATGAAATTAAAGTAGAAATTAGACAGTTTCTATAATTATATGATAATGCCAATAAGACATAGTGGAATTTACAGGAAATAATGAAACCAGTCCTAAGAAGAAAATTTATGACAGTGAATTCCCACATCAGAGAAACATAGCAAGCTTAAATAACCTAATTTTGAACCTCAATCTTCTAGAAAAAGAAGAGCACACTAATCCCAAAATGTATAGGAGGGAGAAAACTATAAAGATCAGAGGAGAAATTAATGCAGCTGAGGCTAAGAAAACAATGCAAAGAATCAATGAATTGAAGCATTGGTTCTTTGAAAGATTAAATAAAATAGACAAACTTACACCTAGTTTTATTAAAAAAAAAAAAGGAAAGAGTCAGATTTATGCAATTAGGAATGGAAAGTGTGGAATCACAATGGACCCTGGAGAAATGCACAAGATCATCAATCCCTTTCTTGAGCAACTGTACTCTAATAAGATGGAAAATGAAAAAGGAAAGGACAGATTCCTAAATATATATGACTTACCAAAGCTGAATCAAGAAGATATAAAAATTCTAAGTAACCAAATATTGGTCAATATAATCTAAGAAATAATTTTGAAACTACCAAAAAAGAAAAACGCAGATACCGTCAGACTGACTGCTGAATTCTACAAAAACTTTGCAGAGGATCTAATGCCTCTACTCCCCAGACTCTTTAAAGAAGTTGAAAGGGAATAAATACTCCCAAAGTCATTGCTGGAAGCAAGCATTAGCCTGATACCAAAACCAGAGAAATATCCAACCAAAAGAGAACTACAGGCCAATCTCACTAATATATATAGATGCAAAAATCCTCAATAAGATACTGTCAAACAGAATGCATCAAATCACCAAGAAGATTATACACCATGACCAAGTAGGATTCATCTCTGGCATGCAAGGATGGTTTGAAATACACCATATCAACAAAGCCAAGGACAAAAACTATAAAATCATCTCAATAGATGCAGAAAAAAGCATTTGACAAAGTCCAACACCTGTTTATGACTTTTTTTTTTTTTTTGGTGATACCAGGGATTGAACTGTGGTCCTTGTGCTTGCGAGGCAGGTGGCAGAACCACTGAATCAAATACCTGGTCCTGTTTATGATTTTTTTAAAAACTCTACATAAAACTGGAATAGAAGGTCTTTAATCAACCTGATAAAAGCCATCTATGACAACCAGTAGGCAGCATCAAACTAAATGGTAAAAAACTAAAAGCTTTCACTCTAAAATCAGTAACAAGACAAGGATGCCCACTATCACCACTCCTATTAAATATAGTTCTGAAAGAGCAAATGGACAAGAGAAAGAAATAAAAGGAAGAAGTTAAATTATCATTATTTGTGAATGAGATGATACTCTACATAGAAAACCCATTAAAATCCACCAAAAGACTCCTATCTTTAATAACCAAATTCAGTAGCATAGCTGGATGCAAAATGAACTCTCAAAAATCAATAACATTCCTGTACACAAATAAGAAATTCGCTGAGAGAAATTAGGGAAACCATACCTTTCACAATAGCATCAAGAAAGATGAAATACTTAGGAATCAATCCAATTAAGGAAGTAAAAGACTTTTACATTGATAACTACAGTACTGTGAAAAAGGAGATCAAAGAAAATATTAGGAAATGGAAAGGTATACCTTGTTTTTGGATAGGCAAAACCAAAATAGTGAAAGTGACTATACTTCCAAATCTGTTTTACAAACGTAAAGCAAACCCTATCAAAATACCAATAGTATATATCAACTAGAAGAACACAACTCTAAAAATTCAGAAGAGACCTAGATTTTACTGGGGATCAAACTCAGGGCATTGTGCTTGCCAGGCAGATGCGGTGCCACTGAGCTAAATTCTTAGCCCACTTGATTTTTTCAGTAACAGGGATCAAACTCAGGACCTTGCACTAGTAAGGCAGGAGCAATGCCACTGAGCTAAATCCTTGGCCCAGAAGAGACCTACAATAACAAAAGCAATTCTGGACAACAAAGGAAAGACTGGAGGCATCAGATTCCCAAAAATAAAATTATACTACAGAGCTACAATAATAAAAACAGTATGGTGCTATCATTTTTTAAAAAGACCTGAGGATTAATGGAACAGAGTAGAGGATGCAGAAAAAATTTCAAACACACTCAGCTACCTTATCTTTGACAAATTGGCCATACACATCCATTGGAAGAAAAACATCCCTTTTCTAATTATTAATTTTAATAGAACATTTAAGGTATACAAGGTAGTGACATTCATCATTGGAAAATTGCACCTTTACATAATCCATCTTGGTTCTTATTTTTTTCCCATTCCCCTGCCCTCCCTTCAACCCCCACACCCCTCCCTATCTACAAAGACTTTGTTTCCATTTTTTTTTCTTTTTCTAATGTTAATTCCATTCCCTTCTTTCTTTTCCCTTACCCACCCTATTTCCCCTTCTGTTTTGCACCTTTTCTTCCTATTTCAAATTGTCTATTGTACCTTTTAGTTCTTATTAAAACTTCCAGTTTCTCACACTAGAGAAACTATTCAGTATTTACACATATGTGTCCTATTGATTTCACTTAAGAGTATCACCTTAATGTGCATCCATTTAGCTATAAATGTCTCTAGTTTCTCATTCTTTATGGCTGAATAGTACTCCATTTTATTAAACACACACACACAAATTTTCTTTATCTGGTCTCCTGTTGATGGGCAATTGGGCTGCTTCCAAGTTTTAGCTATCACGAATTGTGCAGCTATGAATATGGGTGCACATGTATCACTGTGGTATGATTCTTTTCATTCTTTGGGAAAGATACCCAGGAGGGAGATAGGTGAGTCAAATGGGACCTCTAATCCTAGTTCTTTAAGGTATCTCCATACTGATTTCCACAGTGGTTGCACCAGTCTATACTCCCACCAGCAGTGGAGCAGGGTTCCTCTTTCCCCACAGCCCCAACAGCATTTGTCATTGGTTGATTTCATGATAGCAGCCATTCTTTCTGAGGTGAGATGGAATCTCAGTGTTGTTTTCATATGCATCTCTTGAATGACCAGTGATGGTGAATATTTTTTCATATGTTTATTTGCTATTTCTACTTCTTTGAGAAATGTCTGTTCATTTCAGATTCCCATTTTTGGACTGGGATTTTATATTTGGAAGGTCAGATTTTTGACAGTTCTTTATATATTCTAGATAGCAGACCTTTGTCTGAGGAAGAGCTGGTGAAAAGTTTTTCCCACTTTGTGGATTGTCTCTTCACACTATTGGTTGTTTCTCTTGCTGTACAGAAGCTTTTTAATAAGGTGAGGTCTCACTTGTTGATTGTGCAAGCTCGTGGGCAACTGAGGTTTTGTTCATAAAATCTTTTCCTACCCCATTGCCTTCAAGAGTTCTACCTAATCTCTCTTCCAGCCAGCTTAGTGTTTCTGTTTTAATATTTAGACCTTTAATCCATTTTGATTTTAGTTCAGTGAATTGTGAGAGATATAGGTCTAGTTTTAATATTAAGCAAGTTGAAGCCCAGTTTTTGCAGCACCATTTATTACAGAGGCTATCTTTCCTCCAATGAGGGTGTTTGGCTCCTTTGTCAAAGATGAGGTGGCTGAGTACATCTAGACTTGTTTCTGCATCTTCTAATCTGTCCCACTGGTCTTCAGGTCTGCTTCTTTGACAGTAACATATTGTTTTTATCACAGTAGCTTTACACTATAGTTTCAAGTCAAGGATTGTGATACCCCCAACCTTGTCTTTGTTTCCTAGAATTGCTTTTGCTATACTGGGTCTCTTCTTGTTCCAAATGAATTTTTGGATTGTTTTCTCAAGGTCTGTGAAGTATGCTGCTGGGATTTCAATTGGGATTGCATTGAATCTGTATAGCAGTTTGGGAAGTATGGCCATTTTCACTATGTTGGTTCTTCCTACTCAGGAGCAAGAGCTGTCTTTCCATTTTCTGATATCCTTTTCAATCTCTTTTTTTCAGAGTGTTGTGGTTTTCAGAGTAGAGGTCTTTGATTTCTTTCATTAGGTGGATTCCTAGGTATTTCAATTTTTTGGATGCAATTGTGAAAGGGATTGTTTGTCCCACTTCTCTCTCAGTGAGTCTGTTGTTGGTGGACAGGAAAGCTCTTGATTTTTGTGTGTTGACCTTATATCCAGCTACTTTGATGAATTTTATTATTAAGTCTAGAAGACTTTTGGTGCAGTTCTTGGGTATTCTAAGTAGAGTATCTTGTTATCTGCAAATAATGACAATTTGACTTCTTCATTTCCTATCTTTATTCCTTTTATTTCTTCTGCTTGTCTAATTGTTGTGGCTAATGTTTCCAAAACTATATTGAACAGGAGTGGTGATAGTGGACATCCTTGTCTTGTTCCTGATTTTAGTGTGAAGGTTTTCAGTTTTTGGCCATTTAGTATGATACTGGCTGTTGGTTTTTCATAGATGGCTTTTATCAAATTGAGTTAGAGACTGTCATTCCTGCTTGCAAGGCAGGCAGTGGGACCACTGAGCTAAATCTCCAGCCCTTCCTGCATCTATTGAGATGATTGTATGGTTTTTCTCCTTGGTCTATTAATATAGTGTATTACATTTATCGATTTGTATTTGTTGAACCATCTCTGCATCCCTGGGATGAACCCCACTTGGTCAGGGTGTATAATCTTCTTGGTCATCTTCTGCATTCTATTTGCCAATATCTTATTAAGGATTTTTGCATCTATGTTCATTAGTGGGATTGGCCTATACTTCTCTTTTTTGGTTGGGTCTTTCTCTGCTTTGGGGATCAAAGTGATGCTTGCTCCATGAAATTAATTTGGTAGTATAGCTTCACTTTCAATTTCATTGAAGAGTTTAAAGAGTAGTGGCAATAGTTCTTCTCTAAATGTCTTGTGGAATTCAGCAGTGAAGCCATTATGACCTGGACTTTTCTGAGTTGGTAAATTTTTTATTATTTTTCCAATTTCATTGTTGATGATCAGTTGTTTAGAATTTTTAGGTCATCTTCATTCAACTTTGGTATTTCATACAAATCTAGGAATCTGTCTATTTCTTCTGTATTTTCCATCTTATTGGCATATAGGTTCTTGAAGCAGGTATGGATAATCCTCTGGATTTCTGCTGGGTCTATTGTAATTCCACCCTTTTCATTCCTAATTGCATGGATTTGGGCCTTTTCTTTCCTTTTTTTGATAAGGTTGGCTAAGGGTTTGTCAACTTTGTTTATCCTTTCAAAGAACCAACTCTTGGCTTTATTGACTTTTTATTGTTCTTAGTCTCCGTTGCATGTAATTTCCTCCCTTGTATGAGCTTTGTCCTGCTTTTCTTTTCTAGAAGCTTGAGGTTCAGCATCAGGTTGTTTATTTGAGCTTGCTCTGTTTTCCTGATATGAGTATTCACTGCTATGCATTTCCCTCGTAAAACTGCTTTCATTGTGTCCCATAGATTCTTATGTGTTGTATTATCATTGTCATTTAACCATAGGAACTGTCTGATTTCTTCTTTAATTTCCTCTGTGACCCATTGGTTATTCAGAAGTGTATTGTTCGATTTCCATGTGCTTGTGAAATTCTTGAGGTTTCCTTTACTATTGATCTCCAATTTCATCACACTATGTTCTAATAATATACAGAGGATAACTTCAATTCCTTTGCACTTACTTAAACATGTTCTATGAATGAGTATGTGGTCTATGTTGGAGAATGACCCATGTGCAGCTGAAAAGAATGTGTGTTCTGATTTTATGGAGTGGAGCACTCTGTAAACATCTGTTAAGTTCATTTGTTCAAGAGTTTGATTGAGTTCTACTATTTCATTGGTTATTTTTGTTTGATTGATCTAACTAATCTATTTGTAACAGGCAGTGGAGTACTATGATATTAGTGGTTATATGATTTTTCATGTCTGTTGATATTTGTCTTATATAGTTGGGTGCACTAGCATTTTGTGCATATATATTTATGATTGTCATCTCTTCCTCTTGGATTGTTCCCTTTACAAGGATGTAGTGTCCTTCTTTATCTCTCTTAATTAGTGTTGAAATCCTCTTGATCAGTAAAGAAGATAGCTATTCCTGCTTTTGGGGAGGTTTCTGTCACATGGAGTGTTGTTTTCCATCTTTTAACTTTCAGTCTGTGAATTTCTTTTTAAATTGTGTTTCTTTTATACACCTTATTGTTGGATCTTGCTTCTTGACCCATTCTGCCAGTCTATTTCTTTTGATTGGTGAATTGAAACTATCAACATTGATGGTTATAACTGATATGTATTGACTTTGACTTATCCTTGTCATGACTTTTTCTTTTTGTTGGATTCTCCCCCTTTGCATTTAATTTCTTGTCGTGCCTGATAGATTCATTCTACTGGGCTTCCTGGGGTTGTGATTCTCATTGTCTTTTCCTAGGATGTTGTTTTAAATTTTTTGGAGTACCTAAGGTGCTCTTGGTCATGAAAATATCTTATTTCTCCATCAATTTTGCAAGATAGTTTTGCAGGATACATCAATCTGGGTTGGAGGTTGTTTTCCTTTAGGGCTTGAATTACATCACTCCATGCTCTTCTTGCCTAATGGGCTTGTAGTGAGAAGGCTGCTGTGATTCTGATGGGCTTTCCTTTGCAAGTCATTTGTTTCTTTTCTCTAACTGCTTGTAGAATTTTTTCTGGAATCTTAAATATTGCATGCCTCTATGCAGATTTTTTATCAAGGTGAGTTGGAATTCTACAAGCCTCACTTGTTTATATTTCAGTTCTTTCCCCTATTTGGGAAGTTTTCTGCCATTATCTCGGTGAATGCTTTTTTGTCTGCACTCTCTCCTGTTTCTTCATTGACTCAATCAGTCTTATGTTATTCTTTGAATTGTCTAGCAGCTGCTAGATTGATCTCTCATGGTCCCTTACTATTTTTAAGAGATTTTTCTTTTCCTGGTCACTAACTGCAATCCTATCTTCTATATCTGAAATTCTGTCCTCGCATTAGCTTGTTCTGCTGTGTAAACTTTCAACGGAGTTTTTAATGTCTTTGAAATCTGTTTGCATCTGTTTTATGGATTCCATTTGTTTCTTATATTGGAATTCCATCATGTTCCTCAGCTCCTCTATTTTTTTATCTGTGTCCACTCTAAATGTATTAATCATGTCTTATACTGCAGATATAATCTGTGCTGTTGTCTGAGAAATTATTTCTGATTTCATTTTTTCCAGGTCCTCTTTTGTTGCCAGTTCAGGGAGTGCAGGTGGTTGAGTGTTAGATTGTTCCATCTCATTGCCCTTTGGGGTTGCCTTCGGTGATCTAGAAGTCTGGTTTTGAGACTTATTTTTGTGTCTTTTCATTTCAACAAAGGCAGCTTGCTCTGCCTTTGTTGAGAAAACTTTTTGCTCACCCAGTGGTCTTCAATTCTCAGCAGGCCACTGAGCAGTCTTTACTCTGCTGCTCCCCAGTACACTAACTCCTGGGTTTAGAATGGTGGTCTTCTATAGCTAACCTATTGCCTGGGCAGGATTCTGGCTGGGGCCTGTGCACATTTAGGATGGTATCTATGTGTGCGCCTCACTGGGCCCCTTATGTAGTTGTTGTCTGGGGGTTAGCCTTTGGCTAGGGGTCCAGTTCCTGTTGTCTGGGTAGGCTCCTAGCTAGGGTCTTCAGGCACTTATCAGTGATATTGGGGAGAGCTTCTGGCTGTTCCTTGTGGGTCTGTGTAGCTCTTTTCCAGGTGGGACTTGGCTGTGGCTGATGGTATGACAGGACTCTTGATGAAGTTTGCACACATGTGTGCCTGCACCTCTGGGGTCTGGGTGTAGCGGGGCCCCAGCTGGACCCACCTGCAGCCCCACAACTCTTGTCCACACAGCTGCTCCATGGTGTGTGTGTGTGCACTTACCGATGGCATGGTGGAACTCTGAAGGAAGGTTTCATGCTTGTTCAGCTCTTTGCTCAAAAAATAGCCTTTTTAATAAGTGGTTTCTGGGAAAGCTGGCTTTCCACATGCCAAAGATTAAAACTAGAACCATATTTCTCACTATGTACTAAAATAAAATTGAAATTCATCAAAAATCTAAACATTAACAAAAAAATTGTACTTTAAAAAAATTTTGGCCAGGGATTTAGCTCAGCGGTTCGGTGGCCTGCCTTGCAAGCACAAGGACCCGAGTTCAATACCTGGTATCAAAAAAAATTGTACTTTAAAAAAATCTAAACATTAAAACAGAAACAATTTACCAAAAGATAGAATAGCTAAAACTTTTAAGGCATAGGTATAGGCAAAGACTTTATGAACAAAATCCCCAATCACACAGAAACTATTACAATCAACAACTACAATCTCATTAAGTTAAAAGCTATTGCACAAAAGTAACCACCAACAGAGTGAAATGGAAATCCACAGAATGGGAAAAATGGGAAAAAATTTACCGTCTATTCCTCAGACAAAGGACTAATATCTAGAACGTGTTAAGAACTCAAAAAAATCAGACTTCTCCTCTCCAATTGAAAGACCTAATGCAAAAAAACGGGCACCTGAAATGAATAGATGCTCTCAGATGAAGAAGCAAAAGTAGCAAATAAATATATGAAAAATGTTCAACATCGCTGGTCATTCAAGAAATGGAAATGACAACAACGCTGAGATTCCACCTCACCTCATAAAGAATGGCTGCTATCAAGAAATCAACCAATAACAAATACTGGCAGAGGTGTGGGGAATAAGAAACTCTGCTCCACTGTTGGTGGGAGCGCAGACTGGTGCAACCACTATAGAAATCAATATGGAGATACCTCAAAGAACTAGGACTAGAAGTCGCATTTGACCCATCTATCCCCCTACTGGGTATCTTCCCAAAAGATTTAAAAGAATCATACCACAGTGATATATGCTCACCCATGTTCATAGCACAGTTTTAATATCTAAAACTTGGAAAGAGCCCAATTGCCCATCAATGGGAGACTGGATAAAGAAAATGAGTTTTTTGCCACATTATATTAAATGGCCAAAAACTGATAATCTTCATGCTAAAATCAGGAACAAGACAAGAATGTCCACTATCACCACTCCTGTTCAGTATAGTTCTGAAAACATTAGCCACAGCAATTAGACAAGAGAAAGAAATTAAAACAATAAAAATAGGAAGGGAAGAAGTTATACTGTCATTATTTGTTGATGACATGATACTCTACATAGAACACCCAAAAAACTCCACCAAAATACTTCTAAGCTTAATTGCCACATTCAGAAGAGTAGCTGGATTCAAGGTTAACACTCAAAAATTAATAACCTTCATGTACACAAATAACAGACTCACTGAGAGAGAAATTAGGGAAACCATCCCTTTCACAATAGCATCCAAAAAATGAAGTATCTAGGAATCAATCAAATGAGGGAAGTAAAAGACCTCTACACTGAAAATTACAGCACTCTGGAAAAAAGAAATCAAAGAGGATATAAGAAAATGGGAAAATATCCCCTGCTCGTGGGTAGGAAGAATCACCATAGTAAAAATGGCCATATTTCCAATGCCACTATACAGATTCAATGCAATCCTGATTGAAATTCCAAAGGTATATCTCACAGAACTAGAGAAAATAATCCAAAAATTCATTTGGAACCAGAAGTAACCTACAATAGCAAAAAGCCATTCTAGGCAACAGACAGGGGGTATCTATCACAACCCCCAACTTGAAACTGTACTACCAAGCCACTGTGATAAAAGAAAAGCATGGTACTGGCAAAGAAACAGACCTGAAGATCAGCAGAACAGATTAGAAGATGCAGAAACAACTCCTGACATACTCAGCTACCTCATCTTTGACAAAGGAGCCAACCATTCTCACTGGAGGAAAGATAGCCTCTTTAATAAATTGTGTTGGAAAAACTGGATTTCAACCTGCCAAAGATTAAAACTAGACCCTTATCTTTCACCATGCACTAAACTAAAACCCAAGTGGATTAAAGACTGAAATGTTAAAACAGAAACACTAAACTGGCTGGAAGATAAATTAGGCAGAATTCTCTAAGACATTGGCATAGGAAAAGAGTTTATGAACAAATCTTCAGTAGCATGGGAATTAGCACAAAGACTCAACAACTGGGATCCCATCTTATTAAAAATCTTCTGCACTGCAAAAGAAACCACAGCAATGAACAAAGCTAAGAGACAACCTACAATGTGGGAAAAAAATTTTTACCAGCTGCTCCTCAGACAAAGGTCTACTATCTAGAATAGTTAAAGAACTAAAAAACAACTAGGCCTCCCAATATAAAGACCTGATTCAAAAATGGGCATCTGAAATGAACAGACATTTCTCAGAAAAGAAGTAAAAGCAGCAAATAAATATATGAAAAAATGTCCCACATCACTGGTCATTTGAGAGATGCAGATGAAAATAATGCTGAGATTCCACCTCACTCCAGAAAGAATGGCTGCTATCAAGAAATCAACCAATAACAAATGCTGGCGGGCTGTGGGGAGGAAGGGACCCTTCTTCATTGTTGGTGGGAGTGCAGATTGGTGCAACCACTATGGAAATCAATATGGAGACACTGCAAAGAACTAGGATTAGAGGTTCCATTTGATCTTCCTGTCCCTCTATTGGGCATCTTTCCAAAAAAATTAGAAGAATCATACCGCAGTTATATATACACACCCATGTTTATAGCGGCACAGTTTGTAATAGCTAAAACTTGGAAACAGCCCAATTGCCCATCAGTTGGAGACTGGATAAAGACAATGTGGTTTTTCTATAAAATGGAATACTACTCAGCCATAAAGAATGAGAAACTAGAGTCATTCATGGGAAAATGGATGCATACTGGGGCCATACTCTTAAGTGAAATAAATAAGACACACATGTGTAAATACCAAATAGTTTCTCTGATGTGGAAAACTGAAAGTGTAAATTGTATAATTGTACACAAATTGTATTACTGATAATGTGAAACAGGAAGAAAGGGGCTAAAGGTGTAGGGGAAGTGGGAAGGGTAGGGGAAAGTAAATCAAGGACAAGAAAAAAGTGAGAAAAGGAAAAATTAGAAATAAAGTCTTTGTAAATAAGGGAGGGTGGAAGGGGTGAAGGGAGGGCAGGGGAATGGGGGAAAAATGAGAACCTAGACCTGTCATGTAAAGTTACAATATCCCAGTGATAAATGTAACTGTACTGTATACTTAAAAAGTACCAATAAACTCATTAAGATTAAAAAAAAAGAAAAGAAAATGTGGGGTATTTTATAAAATAGAGTACTACTCAGCCATAAAGAATGAGAAGTTGGAGACATTTATAGCTAAATGGATGCACATTGGGGTGATACTCTTAAGTGAAATCAATACAACACACATGTGTAAATACTGAATAGGTTCTCTGGTATGAGAAACAAAGTATAAATAAGGACAGGACTAAAAAGTTTAATAGATAATGTGAAGTAGAAAGAAAAGGTTCAAAGGAGAAGAGGATAAAGGTGTAGGGGAAGTGGAAAGGGTAGGGAAAGGGTAATAAGGGAAAACAAAAAAATATGACAAAATAAAAAAATGGAAATAAAGTGTTTGTAAATGGGGAGGGGAGGAGGGGGTGAAGGGAGGGCAGGGACAAGGGGAAAAAATGAGAACCAAGACCTGTCATGTAAAGGTACAAGATCCCAGGGATGAATGTAACTGTACTGTGTCCCTAAAATGTACCAATAAACTCAATTTAAAAAAAAGAGAAGGGGAAGTGGGAAGGGTTGGGGAAAGGAAAGAAGGGAATGGAATTAATGTGTGAAAAGGAAAGAATGAAAACAAAGTCTTTGTAAATGGGGAGCAGTGAAAGGGTTGAAGTGAGGGCAGGGGAATGGGGAAAAAATAAGAACCAAGATATATCATGCAAAGGTACGCCATTTCCAATACTGTATGCCTTAAATGTACCAAAGAATTAATTTTTTAAAAAAAGGAAATGCGGTTTCCATATATAATGGAATACTACTCTGCCATAAAGAAGAATAAACTTGAGAAATTATTAGGTAAATAGATGCACATTGAAACCATACTTTTAAGTGAAATAAATTGGACACACTTTTTTTGCTTTTTTAGAATTAATTTTATTGATATAATTTAAATATTCATAACAATCACATTCATCAAAGGAAGTTTGTGCCTGTACATGCTATACTTTTTTTCTTTTTTGTGATACTGGAGATTGAACTCAGGACCTTGCACTTGCAAGGCAGGTGTGGCACCACTGAGTTAAATCCCCAGCCCTTGTACATGGTATGTCTTGGTTTCTCTTTTTCTCCCAATTCTCTTCCTGCTGTTCAACACCCTCTCCCCTCTTTATTTACAAAAGCTTTGTTTCCATTTTTTCTTCTTTTATGTTTTTTTCTTTTCCCTTCCTTGACTCCCTCCCCCTTCACAATTCCTTTTCCTTTTGAACAATTTCTTCCTATTTCATATTATTTATTATACATTTTTTCCTTATTTACCCTTTCAATTTGAAAGGAAAACACATTTAAATATTATGTTGTTTCTCATGTGAGAAATCCAAAGGGTAGATAAGGACCAAAATGGAGGACAAACACTGGGAAGCAGGAAGAAAATGTTCAAGTGGGAAGGGAATTAATGAGAGGGGAGGAAGGGAATGAAAGAATGGAAGAAAAAATGGAAAAACAGCTCTGTAAATGAAAGGTGAAGAAGGGTTGAAGCGAGGGGAGGGGAATGGGAAAATAAAGAAGAATCAAGATGTATTACATACAGATACAAATAGATGCAAATTCCCTATGATTAATGTGATCATTATGTATATCAAAAGTGTACCAATAAGGTTAAGTAAAAAAAAAAGTGAAAAGGGGGTTTCCACGGGGTGAGTGAAGAAAGGGGCGGAGGAATAGATTTCTGGAGATAGATGTGATAGATTATCTCCAGATTCTATCTGTAGATAGAATACCACAGCATAGTAACTATAGTTAATAATAATGTGCATCTGAAAACTGCTACAAATGTAAATCTAAATGTTCTCATTACACAATAAATTATGTTAAGAAAGAACATAAATCAAATTTAGTCAGTTCACCGTGTATAAATATATCAAAACATCACACTGTACCCCATAGATGGCATACAATTATTGTCAATTTTAAATAATTTTAAATTCACTGGCTGTGGTGGTGCACACCTGTAATCCCAGAATTTGGGAGGCTGAGGCAGGAGGATGGTCACAAGTTTGAGACCAACCTAGGGTACATAGTAAGTTCAAGATCATCCCGAACTACAGAGCAAAACCCTTTCTCAAAAAAAACCCAAGCAATAATAATAACAATAATTTTAAATGTATCATTTTAACATACAATATCTTAAATTTTCTTATTCAAGTGATGTTTTCTTTATGAAAAAGCAGAATACTTGTTTTAAAAATCCATTATCCCTTAACTTCCATTCACTCAGTTGACTCACCCCATTAACTTAGGAACTAACTCCTAAGTTATGCACTCCATGTTAACTGAGAAAAGCAGGCTATGTTACAGTAACTTTTAACCCATAGTAAAACATAATCTAAGTGGCTTAACTCAATAGAGGAGACTAAGTCCACAGTCACTTAAAAGACTTGGTTTGAGTTTCTAACACCCTATACACCATCTCTTCAATAATTGCTCCCACATCCGTGGTAGCAAAAGACAGGACAGACAGATCCTCCACCCAAGTGCAGTGCCATTGGCTGATGCTAGTCACATGACCTCAACCTAGAAGCAGAGGCTTCTAGGAGGCGGAAGTGTGCAGATGCTCTGGAATGTCACTCAGCATCACTGTCTGAAAGATGTACTGATATTCCTTAAGGGCAAATGCTCACGACTGGTAATTTTTTCTCTGGGTCATCCATATACTTTCCTCCAAGTCATATGCCAACTGAAACTCAGTTGTTGTTGTTGTTGTTGTTTTTCATAGCAAACTTGTATATAAGAAAAGTGCTTGTAGGGCTGGGGATTTGGCTCAGTGGTTCTGCCACCTGCCTTGCAAGTGCAAGGGCCCGGGTTTTATCTCCAGCACCCAAAAGAAGTTTTTTTCCAAAAAAAAAGGAAAAAGAAATGTGCTTGTGCCTGGCATGCTGATTCACATCTATAATCCAATCACTCTGGAGGCTGAGCCAGGAGGATCACTGTCAGTTCAAGGCCAGCCTCAGCTACATAGTGAGTTCAAGGCCGACTTGAACTGCATAATGAGACCTTGTCTCAAGAAAAACAGAGAGAGAAATGTACTTGTTATTTTAATTATCAACTAAAGACTATACTACCCAATGAAGTCCAGGGGTAAAAAGTCATCTGCTTTACAAAACTGCCACTGAAAAAAGACAAGGAGACCTTGACCATCACGATAGGAAAGAACCTTTCAGCGTATGCTCAGTGTCACAATGTTGAACTATAAGAATATCCTAGAATATTCACTATCACTCTGTGCTCCCTTATGTTTCAACTTTAAAAAAATTTTTTTACAATGTCTCCCTAAATTCTGAGTCTGTTTGAATTCTAAGCTCTCCTTCCTTCCTTGTAAAGGTCAAAAACAAAGAGATTGAAGATTCCCTAGACAACTGAGCATAAGTCTTTCTCGTTCCCCCCACGTGTCACTCCTTTCTGCTTCCTGTAGTGACAGTGATCATTCTGGGAAGATGACAAAACTGACAGCTCTTAACATTTTTCCCTAAACATACTCAGGCCATGACCTTGGAGAGAAGAATCCTGTCAGTGTCTATCTATTCACCCAACAGTGTCACTGGCTGATGACCCACACTACAACCTAACAAAGGACCAGATGAGAGGAGTGTAAGGGTGAGGAAGAAGGCAGGATGGTACAACTGCTCCTCAGGAATAGGGTTTTTCATAACTCAGAAATACGTTCCCAGACAACTGTCTGAATGATGCACTCAGAATGAGATGGAGACCAGCTTTAAGAGCTGGGACACATCAGAGGCCGGGTGAACTAACTGGTCCACAGATGAGAACGCTGTCCTCTAGAAACTCCTGCTCGGCGGTGGCATGAGGTGACTGCAGGGGAAAAGGAGGGTTGTGAGTAGGCACCCATAGTGAGAGACCCTGAAATCTGAGGGAGTGCTACATTTGTCCTGTGAGGTCCACAGGAGACAAACTGCCCCGACATCACTCCATTCTGAGGTGTTCTGCAGGCGGAGGTGCTCCTTGTGGCTGATATCGACATTTCCACACAAAGAGGTCATTTCTAGTATCATAAGGATCTGCAAAATCCAGTTCCCATTCCTAAAAAGAGGAGTGGACACAATGCCAGCTGTCTGCATCCAATGTAGAAGATGATGCTTTCGAGAGTTTCACATCGCCCAGGTTTGGTCAATAATGATTTTTCCTGAAATTGTTAAAACTTTGGTAAACAGTCTAGAAACATACAATAGAGACAGACACAGAAACGAATGAGATGTCAGGTGATAAGAGAGATGTAAAAAGACAAAAAAGGGATGCAGACAGTGACTTCAGGGTAGAGAAAAATAGTAAAGGGGGAAAGAGAGGAGAGGACAGGAGAGGAGAGGAGAGGACAGGAGAGGACAGGAGAGGA
>NW_022900967.1:6351-11897 GCF_012274545.1 Fukomys damarensis | reverse complement strand
ACAGGAAAGGAGAAGAGAGGAGAGGACAGGAGAGGACAGGACAGGAGAGGAGAAGAGAGGAGAGGACAGGAGAGGAGAGGAGAGGACAGGAGAAGAGAGCAGAGGAGAGGAGAGGACAGGAGAGGAGAGCAGAGGAGAGGAGAGGACAGGAGAGGACAGGAGAGGAGAGGACAGGAGAGGAGAGGAGAGGACAGGAGAGGACAGGAGAGGAGAGGAGAGCAGAGGAGAGGAGAGGAGACGAGAGGAGAGGAGAGGAGACGAGAGGAGAGGAGAGGAGACGAGAGGAGAGGAGAGGAGACGAGAGGAGAGGAGAGGAGACGAGAGGAGAGGAGAGGAGACGAGAGGAGAGGAGAGGAGACGAGAGGAGAGGAGAGGAGACGAGAGGAGAGGAGAGGAGACGAGAGGAGAGGAGAGGAGACGAGAGGAGAGGAGAGGAGACGAGAGGAGAGGAGAGGAGACGAGAGGAGAGGAGAGGAGACGAGAGGAGAGGAGAGGAGACGAGAGGAGAGGAGAGGAGACGAGAGGAGAGGAGAGGAGACGAGAGGAGAGGAGAGGAGACGAGAGGAGAGGAGAGGAGACGAGAGGAGAGGAGAGGAGACGAGAGGAGAGGAGAGGAGACGAGAGGAGAGGAGAGGAGACGAGAGGAGAGGAGAGGAGACGAGAGGAGAGGAGAGGAGACGAGAGGAGAGGAGAGGAGACGAGAGGAGAGGAGAGGAGACGAGAGGAGAGGAGAGGAGACGAGAGGAGAGGAGAGGAGACGAGAGGAGAGGAGAGGAGACGAGAGGAGAGGAGAGGAGACGAGAGGAGAGGAGAGGAGACGAGAGGAGAGGAGAGGAGACGAGAGGAGAGGAGAGGAGACGAGAGGAGAGGAGAGGAGACGAGAGGAGAGGAGAGGAGACGAGAGGAGAGGAGAGGAGACGAGAGGAGAGGAGAGGAGACGAGAGGAGAGGAGAGGAGACGAGAGGAGAGGAGAGGAGACGAGAGGAGAGGAGAGGAGACGAGAGGAGAGGAGAGGAGACGAGAGGAGAGGAGAGGAGACGAGAGGAGAGGAGAGGAGACGAGAGGAGAGGAGAGGAGACGAGAGGAGAGGAGAGGAGACGAGAGGAGAGGAGAGGAGACGAGAGGAGAGGAGAGGAGACGAGAGGAGAGGAGAGGAGACGAGAGGAGAGGAGAGGAGACGAGAGGAGAGGAGAGGAGACGAGAGGAGAGGAGAGGAGACGAGAGGAGAGGAGAGGAGACGAGAGGAGAGGAGAGGAGACGAGAGGAGAGGAGAGGAGACGAGAGGAGAGGAGAGGAGACGAGAGGAGAGGAGAGGAGACGAGAGGAGAGGAGAGGAGACGAGAGGAGAGGAGAGGAGACGAGAGGAGAGGAGAGGAGACGAGAGGAGAGGAGAGGAGACGAGAGGAGAGGAGAGGAGACGAGAGGAGAGGAGAGGAGACGAGAGGAGAGGAGAGGAGACGAGAGGAGAGGAGAGGAGACGAGAGGAGAGGAGAGGAGACGAGAGGAGAGGAGAGGAGACGAGAGGAGAGGAGAGGAGACGAGAGGAGAGGAGAGGAGACGAGAGGAGAGGAGAGGAGACGAGAGGAGAGGAGAGGAGACGAGAGGAGAGGAGAGGAGACGAGAGGAGAGGAGAGGAGACGAGAGGAGAGGAGAGGAGACGAGAGGAGAGGAGAGGAGACGAGAGGAGAGGAGAGGAGACGAGAGGAGAGGAGAGGAGACGAGAGGAGAGGAGAGGAGACGAGAGGAGAGGAGAGGAGACGAGAGGAGAGGAGAGGAGACGAGAGGAGAGGAGAGGAGACGAGAGGAGAGGAGAGGAGACGAGAGGAGAGGAGAGGAGACGAGAGGAGAGGAGAGGAGACGAGAGGAGAGGAGAGGAGACGAGAGGAGAGGAGAGGAGACGAGAGGAGAGGAGAGGAGACGAGAGGAGAGGAGAGGAGACGAGAGGAGAGGAGAGGAGACGAGAGGAGAGGAGAGGAGACGAGAGGAGAGGAGAGGAGACGAGAGGAGAGGAGAGGAGACGAGAGGAGAGGAGAGGAGACGAGAGGAGAGGAGAGGAGACGAGAGGAGAGGAGAGGAGACGAGAGGAGAGGAGAGGAGACGAGAGGAGAGGAGAGGAGACGAGAGGAGAGGAGAGGAGACGAGAGGAGAGGAGAGGAGACGAGAGGAGAGGAGAGGAGACGAGAGGAGAGGAGAGGAGACGAGAGGAGAGGAGAGGAGACGAGAGGAGAGGAGAGGAGACGAGAGGAGAGGAGAGGAGACGAGAGGAGAGGAGAGGAGACGAGAGGAGAGGAGAGGAGACGAGAGGAGAGGAGAGGAGACGAGAGGAGAGGAGAGGAGACGAGAGGAGAGGAGAGGAGACGAGAGGAGAGGAGAGGAGACGAGAGGAGAGGAGAGGAGACGAGAGGAGAGGAGAGGAGACGAGAGGAGAGGAGAGGAGACGAGAGGAGAGGAGAGGAGACGAGAGGAGAGGAGAGGAGACGAGAGGAGAGGAGAGGAGACGAGAGGAGAGGAGAGGAGACGAGAGGAGAGGAGAGGAGACGAGAGGAGAGGAGAGGAGACGAGAGGAGAGGAGAGGAGACGAGAGGAGAGGAGAGGAGACGAGAGGAGAGGAGAGGAGACGAGAGGAGAGGAGAGGAGACGAGAGGAGAGGAGAGGAGACGAGAGGAGAGGAGAGGAGACGAGAGGAGAGGAGAGGAGACGAGAGGAGAGGAGAGGAGACGAGAGGAGAGGAGAGGAGACGAGAGGAGAGGAGAGGAGACGAGAGGAGAGGAGAGGAGACGAGAGGAGAGGAGAGGACACGAGAGGAGAGGACAGGACAGGAGAGGAGAGGAGAGGACAGGAGAGGACAGGAGAGGACAGCAGAGGAGAGGAGAGGAACAAAGAGGAGGGGAGGAAAGGAAAATCAACTTGACCGTAGGTTTCCTTGGAACATAAATAAAATATGTTTGATCTGGGTTTCTATCCTTTGGAACCACAAGTAGTAGCTTTATTGCTGACTCTAGTCATTCAGAAATAGAAATTAAACTTAAACACTGTGACTTGCCTGTAACAGAGGTCACTCTGTCCCCAGAGTATTCCACCATGCTTACTAATACTGAATTCAGTGGCCTCCAAGACAGGCTGAAATAGTGTAAGGCCATTTTCTGAACAGCACAACCAAGGACCGTGGAAGATGTGCCTGTCCAAATTTTAAGTACACACACACACACACACACATACACACACACACAAACATACGCAGTGCCCATGATGCTTCTAGTCTCCTTGCAAAGAGCAACTCCTCCTTCTGTCCACAGGTTGCCTGCATCACCTCAAAATATATTCCTTTCATTCTGCATTTTCCACCGCTGCTCAATTAAAGAGATTTGGGATACAGGCAACTCAGAATCATGTTTACTTATGATAAAATAAAACTCTACAGCCAGGCAAATGGTTTCAAAGCATCTCTTGAGCAGTCTGCTGGGGCAGGAGTGAAAACAGCAAGCCCTTGGGGTCTGAGTAGATGCTGCTGCAGCACAGAGATGGAGACTGCAGAGTCAGTGCAGGGAGTGGGTCTGAGGTCCTTGGGCGGGGGTCACAGGAGTTGAGCTGGAACTGCACTGAAGCCACTAAAGAACTCTGACCACCGAAGGAGACAGGGTGAGTCAAGCTGGGAATTCTGGGCTGTGACGGGCAGGCTTTCCAGAAGAGTGACAGCCAATTCCCGTCAAAACACACTCAGAGTCACTGCAAGAGCCCTGTGGGACAGAAGGGGGAGCGGTTAGCATATAGGGTACGCTGAGGGATGCCCCCCTCCTCCCCAGATCCCCCACCGCTTCACACAGAGAGGTCTGGGGCCAGGGCACACTGCCATCACTACTCCAGTATCTGTAGAAAGGTGAAACCAGTGTAAAAGGACATAACTTCAGCTGGACAGAGAGGTGTGGGGAGTGGAGAGCAGCCACCACCCTCCGGGGGAATATGGAGGGCTCAGTCTTTTTAGTAACCTCTTCCAGTCACTGCGCAATCCCTACAGAAGTTGTAACCAATATGTGGCATAAAACAGGCATCACCTTGATGACTGACACCCAAGACAGGTTTCACAGAAAAATGCCACCGTCCCACCCCCCTCCATCATTGGGGATTGAGCCCAAGGCTTTCACAGTGAATTCTGTCCCCAGCCCTTTTAAACATTTTTATCCTGAGGTAGGATCTCACTAAACTGAACAAGCTGAGCTCAAAATTACAAGCCTCCTGCCTCAGCCTCCCAGCGTGGTGGCATTACAGGGGTGCACAACCATACCCGGCCTCCCTCCAATCTAAGTCCCTGCTGCAAGACACAGGCAAGGAGCTGAGACTGTTGTAGCAGGTAGAACCATCTCCTGCCCTCTGCTCTCACACCCATGTCCCTGCTCCCCCAATGGGTCAGGGCTGAAACATTACCTGCTGGCTGAGGCCCATGAGTTCCTACAAAGAAAATCACACAGAGAAAGGTCTCATTACACACACAGCCACTCTCACACACCCCAAAGGGCAACAACATATGCAATCCAAATGCAGAGTATATTCTCTCCCACCCCGTGTACTACACGGGCTTAAGCACCCTAAGCTAAAATCTCCCAATACAAGTGAAACTGTCTCTAGAAGTAGAGAAACCAAGACTGAATCTTTTAGTCAGTAAAATCAGATTTGTATCTTGCCCAGGGTTGTCATGCCACCTACCTCCACCCCAGCCTTCTTCCTTCAGAGTCAGAAGGAAAGAGCAACCTCTGAAGGCAAAGCCTCCCAGAAACCAGGTCTCTGGTGCAGCCCATCTTTTCCATTTCCCCCAGAGCCACTTACCTTTCTGACTCCTGCGATGGATGAGAAATCCCAGTCCTAGGAAGATCAACCCCAGCACGAAGCCCCCGATGCCGCTCAGCATCTTGCTCTGTGCAGATTCAGACTGTGCCCCTGGGAAGCAAGCCTGAGAGTCAGATCTGTCCCAAACCTAACACAGTCCCTGGTGAAGACCTGAAGTCCAATCTGAGTTATAAGTGGTGAAGGTGGCAGGGGAACCTTGTTCTCTACTCTGGCCACATCTAGAAGAGGGAAGGACCGGCTAACAGATGCCTTCTCCACAGGGGCACATCTGTAACTCTGGACCCTATGATCCAAGTCATCAGCCATAGTAATCTACGCCTTAGCAGTATGGGGCTGGTTTCCAGACTCACAGTGTGTACAGCTACCTCCCAAGCACCTGGAGAGACAATTAGGTCAGGATCCTCCTCAGGCATTTGCAAGAGGCTCTGTGATTCCCAGCTCAGTGGTGACATCCAGGACAAGGAACGGAACAGATAGGCTACAGAGAGCTCTGTCCTCTATTTTATGGGACGCCCCCTCCCAGAGAAAGGACACAAGTTTCCCCTTACGCCACTCCACCGTGATGGGGCTCTGGAGGCTGGGGTGCTCCACGCGGCAGGTGTAGACGTCTCCTCGCCGGGGGGTCATCTCCAGCATCACGAGGATCTGGAAGGTCCAATCCCCGTTCCTAATAACAGGGGTGGACACGACGCCAGATGTCTCCT
>NW_022900967.1:3751-6209 GCF_012274545.1 Fukomys damarensis | reverse complement strand
GGGGTGTGGACACGACGCCAGATGTCTCCTCCTGGCCATTCCGGAACCACTGGACTTTGATCTGCTGTGGATAGAAATCCCACGCCGAGCAGACCAGCAGGTTATGATGGTTCAGGGCCTCTGTCTTGGATAGGGAGATGCTCACCATCGGCTCCACTGGGGCAACAGACAGGAAAAGGCAGTGGGTGAGGTGTGAGGTGTGAGGTGTGAGGCCCACGGCAAGTCTCCCACCAAGAAGAATCACACCTGGAAACCAGAGTGGAAACCTTGGATTCCAAGTCTTATATTAAAATTCATTGGACAAATACAGATTTAACTGTCACTGGGGATATAAACAACAGTCCTTGATTTCTGCTTTCATAGAACTTGCAATCAAGTAACAGAGTCAAAAAATATGAATGAATGAACTGTTTAATTTTTGAAGGAAAAATAGGGGACCCTTAAAGACAAATAATATCGATAAAACATCATGTTCTCCCATGTCTCAGTTGCTTTATCTTCTCAGATTGCTACTCATGGTCAAACATGACAGGCCTTTCCGTCCCGATCTTACATATCTTATCCTTATATTTCAAGCCATTTTACTGCATTCTCTTTATTTCCTTAGTGAGAAACTAGTAAATATTCAAAGTATGTTTTATTATTTGAGAAGTTATGTTCTCTCATTTTTCCCTTAATTTTCTTTTAACGGTCAAGAGAATTTAATTACTAGTTGCCTACTCTACTTGACCCTTTTGCTATGAAGAAATTACTTCTCTGTTCTGAAATCAGACATTATCACATATGTTTTCTATAGAAAATATTCTGAGATTCTTGCAGAGGTCAGCCAGCATTAAGAATGTAATGTGAACGTGTAAGTGTAACGGAGAGTTTCTGAGGCTGGAGTGAACTCAGCCCCTGATTAAATGGCATTCCTGAGCCATTACCTTAAAGGAATCATGTTTTCAATTTAATCTTTAACCCTTGTTTAGGCTGTCCCTCCTGGTGTCAGACTAAATCACGACCACCTATCTGGACTTATGAAATCTATTTGTTAAACAGATTAGGAGTAAAATTAGATAGCATCAATTCATGAGAAAAATATTAGAATATATTTTATGAAATAAAACTGAAGTAGCAAAAATGTAATTATTCAGTGATATTAGAATATGGGTTAGAAAAAAAGCAAGAAGGTTTAAATTAAATAGTTTGTGACTATGCGCAAACTGGGGCAGACTGATTAAAAAGTGATTTGTCTGTCCTTTGAAAATATCATTTTGTCCCACCCACATTTGAAAACAAGGCAGGAATGAATTCATACTGCTACTTCTGGCCAAGCTAGATTTGATGAAGCTTTGCTCCCATTAGATTTTATATCAATTATTAAAAAGGAAATCATGGCTGCTGCGTATTTTGGTGAAGCTACAGGACTTGGTAGTGACAAACTGATTAGCTAGTGTCCTACTGTATTCCACCATCAGTGTACATTTAGTGGGTGCTCATCCCTAAGGCAGCTGCAAGGTCAGATGCTGTGATAGATGGTGTCTGGATGGGCACGTGTCTAGAAATAAGTATTCACTGAATGGGTGCATTTAATTTTACAAATGCTGACTCCTACAGTAAACAATGATTCCGGACAACAGCCTCAGGGTGCCGGCCTAGGCCAAAAGCAACCTGAAATAAATTTTTAATAATTCGGATTATTCCAAAGCTATAGCTACTTCCATTTCTTTATTTGTTGAACTGTTCTCTAAGAAATTTAAATCCTATCTTTTAACATCATTCAACTGTTTTTGTTTTTAGCATTTTTGTTTTTATTCTTAGCATTTTTCCCTCAAAGTTTGCATTCACAAAATTCTAAATTATGGAACTTCAAGTGAAAAACAGTTTACTTCAAAACCTTAAGCAAAATAACAAAGAATTTTAAAGGATATTTTACCTTTCTGTTTTTCTCTTAATCCTAAGTGGGTAGCTCAGTACACATATGCATTAATTTTAACAAAGATTTACTGAGCTTGTGGTGTGGTCCAGGAATAACTTGGGGTCAGGTACTAGATAGATACACAATAGTCGAAAGAAAGTCTGTCCCCTCAACGAGCTCTAGGACAAGGTAACAATTATTTAAGAAAACAGAATTAAGCCTGGAGTGGTGGTGCACGCCTGTAATCCCAGCACTCCGGAAGCTGAGGCAGGAGGATCACAGCCTCCCGTTCGACGGGAAAAAAGAATTAAGATGAATAATGATTTGACATCAAAAAGAAGTCCAAATGCGTGTGTCGGGAGGATAAATGGATTGCAGGCGCACCTCCAAGGGCAGCACGGTTCGGCCAAGCCTGTTCAGCCTCTGAAGGTGCCCAGAGTGTGGCTCGAGCAGCGGTAAGCAGGGGAGGGCGGGGAGCAGGAGGGTCACAGGGCAGAGGGCAGCGGCGAGGACCCAGCGGAACCCGCCCGGTGGGAAGCCCAGCAGGGGCCAAGGCCG
>NW_022900967.1:1891-2796 GCF_012274545.1 Fukomys damarensis | reverse complement strand
TGCTCAGCACCGACAGCAGCACCAGCACGGCCGCGGGGCCGAGGCCTCTCGGGGTCTGCAGAGCCATCTTCTCGGAGCGACGAGGGAGGCAGAGGCGGAGGCCGTCAGCACCGAGCACACCCGCTGCACCCACTTCAGAGAATGAGACCCCGAGAGCTCCCGGGGCTGCTAGGGCTGGGGCCGCCCCGCAAGGGAGCCAATGAGCTCCGGAGCTGCAGCGCCTCATCCGTCTCCGGGCAGACGCGTGTCCTGGAGGCTCCGGTCCGGGGGAGACGAACGCCTCAGGGTAAACGCGCCAAGAGGAGCAAGTCCGGGACAGTCTGGCAACTGCGTGGTATTTGTAAAGCCTATCTGCTTACATTCATCATTGGGATCTTGTACCTTTACATGCCAGGTCTTGGTTCTCATTTTTTTCCCCTTGTCCCTGCCCTCCCAAAACCTATTTTTTTCTTAAACTTGGGAGATTTAATAGGGAAAAAAATAAATGGACATCATGTTTCAGGGGACAGAAAATTGTCACGAAGATGTTCACCAAAAGCAGAGTTCTCCCGGGGAAATGGCTGGGGCTGCATTCGGAGAGCAAGTCACTGGGCCTCTCTCCAGCTCAGGCTGCTCTCTGCAAAGTGTGGGTGATGTTTCTTGCGTTTCCCATCTGGGTCTCGGCTCATACTCATCCGAGGGTGACATGGCATGGTTAGCATCGCGTAATGTCCTTCGCTGCCCTCTGTAACTGCTGAAATCTCAGGTTACCGTGTGGGAAAGAGGAAAAACATTGGCGCTCAGCCCTACAGCAAGTGACCCGTCCTTACGCAGAAATCTGTTGCCCCATGATGGTCCCTTGAAAGTGTGGGCAGAGCCAACGAAGCTGACATTGCGAGTTCCTCGGCTGCTTAACCCTGCACAAG
>NW_022900967.1:0-1630 GCF_012274545.1 Fukomys damarensis | reverse complement strand
CTCTCTCTCTCTCTCTCTCTCTCTCTCTCTCTCTCTCTCTCCTTCTCTATGATTTATGTTAGATTCTCCTTTTAAAACAGAAAACAGGATCTAATAGCACAATATAAGGAGTTTAAAAGTCAAACCTAGGGAAGAAGCCACACCAAGAAGTTTCCGCTAGCGGCAGATAAAGGACTGAGTTACTAGAACATTCTGTCTCTGTGCATAGATGTGGGGCCCCTGACCCTGGGGAGGCTGCTGCTGGGCTCCCACTAGCAGTGCTGTGCCCAGAGTCAGGGTGAGCTCAGTGTAAGGAGGGTCTCCGGTGGAGCAGTAGCCGTGCAAGGAAAGAGCAGCAAATTCAGACCTGGGGTGGGGCTGGGGGTGGGAGTCGGGGAAGGGTGCCAGAAAGGGCCCTAGAAGGTTCCCTCTGTGTCCTTAGCCCCGCCTTAGACGGTCCACTCCCAGATAATCAGAGGGCTCTGGCCCATTCCCCACTCCTGTCCTAAGGGGAAAGAAAGTTCCCTCAGCTTTATCCCGGGCTTTGAGGCAAAGTCCGCATCACAGGGGGTTTTCCAGGCTCACCGGCCGGTTCACTCAGACTTTTCAGCTAGCAACCAAAGCATCAGCTTACAAGCCCTTTTCTGATTGGCTAAAACCTCATCAAAAAGGCCATGCTTTGGACTTCCGCCAGCTGCAGCCCCAGCCCAGCCCTCTCCAGAGTCCTCTGCACTGGCGGATTCCTTGCGTCTTCTACTCAGCGCAACCACCCGTGGGCTGGCGTGAGAGGAAGACGATTTGGGCAGACACTTCGCCCCGCTGTTCCTCACATAAATTGCCCTGCAAGGTTAGGGTAAGGGCGGTGCGAACCTCAAGAGGGTGCTGGGATAAAGAAACTGGCGTTGATGTGAGTGGAGGATGCAGGGCTGTCCTCGGCTCCTTCAGAGCAGAAGACTCTGGGTCCTTCAGAGGACTCCTTGCAGGAAAAGTGAGAAGACATCTGCTCTGGTCAGCATCCCGTGGAGTCTGCTTAGTCGGTGTGGTTAAATGTGAACCTGATGGTCCTCTTGTCACCAGAAGGGCCATCGGGGACTCTTGTGTTCACCTCAGCCACCAAGAAATACATCTCTTGAAGAATTTTGTGGCCTCGGTAATGCCAGTGGTTCTATGGTACACATGCTGCCACTATCACTATTCTCTTTTATAAAAATGTATCAAGCAATTACCTCAGATTTTCTAAATCTTATGAAACATCTTTATGTATTTCTGCTATGTCAACTCTCAGATGAGTTATATTACTTTTCTCATTACACATTGAGAGTAAGCCTTTTGTTTTTATAGAAAGTTTTCTCTTTAAAGTCACATTTTAGAGAAAATAAAGACAAACACCTGAGATAAACCAAGGGAAGAAAGACGTCAAAAGTAGCAGAGTAACTGAGTTAAAAGTCACTTCAACTTGGGAAGACTCCATTAAGAATTCACCCCTCACGGGACCACCTTCATGAATGAAGATATAATTTGTAAAAGTCCCTGCAATCTGTAATGAGCTATGTATACCTTAGTGTCTACTGTAATTCTGAATTCATCTTTTATACATATTTTGCAAACCAAAAATTCTTGGTATTTCTCACCTTGGGTCAGTGATGGCCAA
>NW_022900966.1:2384-15285 GCF_012274545.1 Fukomys damarensis | reverse complement strand
TGAGAACATTGCTAGTGCTGTTGTTTGAGACATTATAGATATGCCAGTGTAGGAACTTGGAGCGAATTGAATTTGTCAACATAAATGAAGAACACCTTTATGACAAAAGATATCACAGAGGTTTTGATGCTGGCAAAAATGTCACATTAAATAAACTTTTAGAAATATTTTATGAAATTTAAAGCACAAAGGAGACAATGTTAAAAGCTGATACAAACAGTGAATCTTACAGTTAGTTGGGCAAGGCATAAAAAGATGTTTACTTCACATTTTAAGTTATACAATTAGAGGAAGAAAGACACTGTTCAAATTACTCCTAAGTTTCTGCCAAAAGTTAAACACTTATTCTCAAGGTTTCTAATATTTTCAATAAGTGTATTAAATGAATATTACTATATTTTATTTCCTCATAATTATGAGTAGTAAAAATATATATTGTTTTGAGAACATTTAAAATTCATTGTATGTTTTCAGTTAAGATCACTTGAAAGATTTCAGCCTTCATAGTCATTTTCATGGCTCTGTAGTGCTGTGCAAAGATAGAATCACCTGTGTATTACCCAAACTATTATTTTATAAGCATAATAATTAACATCACAATGCTTAAAAATATCCATTGTTATTTGATGCATGTCCTTATGTTATTTTTGGAAATATCTTTGTTTTTATTCTCAGAAGTCCACTTTAGTTTACATTTTATACCTTTAATTCATTAACAATAATATTCCACTGTCTTCCTGATTCCATTGGTGCTCATGGGTAGTCAGCTGTCAACTTAATAATTACATAATTTTAAGTGATTTGTCTTTAGTATGGCTATTTTAAGATCTCTTTTCTTTCTTTAGTGTTCTACAGTTTACTATCTATATAAGTGTGTATATGTTTATTTAATCATTTATCTAACCTTATTCATTGGTATACATGCAAAAGCTTATTAACACATATGCATACTTCTTCATGTGTATATCTTTTCCTCATAATTTTAATTATTTTAATGATGCCCTTCTCTAAGGACAACCATAATTCCTGTTGTGGTTTGTGTCTAGATGCTCCCCAAAGCCTCATGGGGCTTTCTTTTTCAGAGCTGGCTGAATCTACAGTGTGTGATGCTGGGTTTAAGGATGGGTGTGTCATCACTAAACCACTATAGGTGAGTGATTGTTTTCCTAATCTCCATAGTCTGGGAGGGATAAAAGGGGCAGAAAGACAGATGCTGTTAAGGTCACCTCTTGTGTCTTTTGCTGTTTTCTGCCTCCATGAACCATTGCCCCTCTGCCACACTGCCTGGGAGCCAGCCTATGAACTGTAATCCAAATAATCCTTTCCCCCTTTAACCTTGTGTGTTGGGTATTTTGTCTCAGCAACATGAAAAAAGTAAATAACACAATTCTCAACCCAGAAGTTAATGCTCAAAGTTTTCAATTGAATTATCTTTATAAAATAATTTATTATTTTGGTGATGTGATTGTAAACATTATATATATTCCATTTTAATAGTCATCATTTTATACAATTTCAGTGTTCAGTGTAATTGTACTTATATTCACAATCCTTTATTTTCTTTTTTTGGTACCGGGAATCAAACTCTGGACCTTGTGCTTGTAAAGCAGGCAGCAGAACCACTGAACTAAACCCCCTGCCCCACAATCCTTTCAACAACAAACATAAAAAATAGAAAGAACATTCAAATATAAACAGAAATTTCTTTCAGTCCACTTACGACTACTGAGTTATTTTGGGAACTATATAATTTATGCTAATAAGACATGTAAAAAAAATGATAAAATATGAAACTACTGCAAAATATGTGCAAATGTACCCTGGAGTTAAAAGATTTGACTTTATGATTGTTATGTTTCACATAACCACTTTGAGATGTCTATGAAATTCCAAGACTATTATGATAAAAACTGATAAAGGATAAATATTAGGGGAAAATTACAAACCATTTTAGTATAATTCTACAGCAGTTTCATAGAAGAAATACTATGTTTACAGTTAGAATAACTGAATATCACTTAAAGAGATCATTTTCTTTTCTTTTTTTTTTGGTACCTGGGATTGAACTTGGGTCCTTGTGCTTGCAAGGCAGGCCACCAAACTGCTGAGCTAAATCCCTGGCCCAAGAGATCATTTTCTTTGTGAAGTAATTTATCTTTTCAAGGAAGAAATGAACAATCAGACAAAATGAATTGCAATGCCATGGGCCCCATCTTTGAAGAGCATCTTCCCTGGGCTTTAAAGCTAGATCATGGCCAAAATGCACACAGTGGGAAAGCTTGATTTGCTGAGACAATCTCAATGTAAGACAAGGTATGCAATAGGGTCAAGTGAGCATAGATTTTAAAGTCAAACCAACTTCAGTTTCAATATCCTTGGATTTCTACTTGATCAATTCAGTCAACACTAAATTGATCACACAACCTTCCACACACTGTATTACATTTTTGAACTCCACATTTCTGATCAGTTTTATGGAGATATTAATATCTCCCACATAAACTTACTATGAATTATTTAGTAAAAATATACAAAGCATTATCAAAATACCTGCAAGAGAGTAAGAATAAAATAATGGATACGACATGTTTTCCCCTTAGGACTCATATTTTCTGAAGCAAAATAGTGGAAAAAACTTTTTTCATATGCTTTTTATTTAAAAATTCTTTGGCCACATTTATTTATTGCATAACATTCCTTTTTAAAGAAAACAACAAATCTATCATCTTCCAATGCCAAGGCTAGATTCTGTGACCCCTAGATAATTTTTGAGGTCTCTCTCCATTCCCATTTCATGAGCCCATGAATTGAACTTGCCATGTTAATTTGTACTCTTGCTTGTGTGTCATTCGAATTAATTGTACCACTACATAGTAGCTTATTAGAGCTACAAAAGGCTTGTCTGATTTTCCTTAACTTCATTTACACACGAATAGCCTTATGTTTAGGGAGGTTTAATGATTCATGTTAAGGCAGACATTGGCTAATAGTGAAACATAGACTGAAATTCCGTCTTTCATCATTGTTCCTGAGTTGTAGGGTCAAATGGCTTTTGAAAAAGTAGAATTTCCATATAAAAACCATTTCTAGACTCAGAGGATCAACTATAACATAAACATTTCTAGAAATAGGGATTTATTATCCAATTAGTGTTTTCTAACTTTTAGAAAGTTAAGTGGTGTCACCCCTACTCTCTCTGCCTGATTGTGCTGTGTTTTATCGTCTCACTGCTGTCATGCAGCAGGGTCACCTAGCAAACGAATTGACCAGGAAGATTCAATTACTCAATACCTGTCCTTGAAAACCTAAACAGGATAATGACCAATCCCATGACTCTTCTGAAATTAGGGACAGATGTATTGTAGCCTTCTGTACCAAACTGAAAATATACCTAATTAGGTACCTAATATACCTGATTGAAAACCTTTTTTAAACATCACTATCAACAAAAAACTTTCTTGGAGAAAGTGAGGATATGTCTAATCATAGGACATAGGACTGACTATTCTAGTCAAAAGTAGAATTTATAAGTTTTGATGTTTTTCTGTCAGACCAGGACTATGTGCAGAGGATACTGGGAAAAAGAAACCACGAGTGATGCTTTCCATGGCTGACTGAGGCATGTGACTCAGTGAGACACACGCACACCTTTCAGGTTAAGTGCACATACTCTGTCCTGTCCTAGAGAACAAGTTCAGGATGGTGACACAGCTGGGCAGAGGAGCAGGGAAAGACTAGAGCTACCATGACAAAATTCATCCAGTGCCTGGTTCAGGCAACAGTAACATATGCTTAGAACTTGGTCGGGTGAGGAAAATGGAAAATTACAAGAGCCAGAATACTTTACTAACACTCCATAGTCTATGTACTGTTCTTGATAGTGATTTTGATTTTTAATTACCTTTTTTCATTTAGGAAAAATTTTAAAATATACTATTAAAGACTTTGAAATTAGAAAAAAGAACACATTTTTCATAGTTTCATCAGCACCTAGAGATAAAAAATTTATTTGCTTACACATTTTTATTTCTTACAAGTCGGGGTTTTAGGTTTAACTTCCATAGCTGGATTTTATTTTGGTGTCTGGTGTAAGAGCTGATTCTTGGATGATAAAATATCCATCCTTGAACACTGTTAGGACAAAGGATTGCTGAAGTTCAGCTTCTTCACTGCCTGCAGATTGGCAGGAAATGTCATATGGAAAACAACCAAGTGCCTGGGAGTCTTCTATACACTCAGTATTCTAAATCCCCACATCAGCCCTGCAGTGTAGGTGTTGTCCTCATTTTAAAGATGAGGGCCTGGGACCAAGAGATTTAAACTGACTTATGCAAGCTTACATAGTAGTCATACTAGGGGTGAAACTCAAGCTGTGTGACCTTGAAGTTTAGCAGTCATTTCAGTACATGAAGGCAGACTTCACTGACCCTCCAGTGTGCCTAGAATCTTGCTCATGAGGGGCTGGTGGTAGTGATCAAGTTCAGGAATCCCAAAGGTGTTTGACAGATGACCCTGATTCTGGGATCTAGAAGAGTCACGACCCTGTTCCCATGTGAGATGCCCTGGTCAGAATCAAAAGGTGCCCATTTTGAGCAAGTTAATCAGTTGAGACTCAGGGGTGGAAGCAAGCTCTCATAAAGCCATCAACCCAAAGGGCCCTGGGTACAGTCCTGGAGAGTACGCACCATACCACTCAGGCCTATAAAGAGTGATGAGTGGTCACATGCTCCCAGTCTGTCCCTTATTTCCCATTTCAATTTGTAAAATTCTCCACATTATTATTGCTTTCTGGGACACTGATGTTTGTTATTAGTTTATTAATTGTTTCATCATATATGATGCTAAAAGCTGGAGACTGATTCATTGGGTGAATTTTTAAAGACAGAACTTTGTGTTCTTTGTATTTTTGGTCTGATAAATTGCCTAGAATTCTTAATTATTTCAGAGTGATTACACATTTTACACATGCAAGTGCATGGCATATTAGTTATTAATTAATATTAAATTTAAACATAGTAATCAACATGAAAAAGAATTTTTAACTCAGTGAGCAGAAATAGTGAGAAAAATTCAGTTTTCCTCTCCTTGCCTCTTATTCTGGTTTTTCTTCTTCTGCTGAGGAATGGTCTCCTGAGCACAGAGGTAAAGGAGAAAGTAGCAATTGTGAGGTTATCCAGATACAAAAGGATGTCTTCATCTTGACACTAGGATGTGATTTTGGAAGTATTTCATATTTATAGAATTATTCTATCCTCAGTGAACTCTGTGGCATTGTAGCTCTGTACCATGAACTCACTGGCAAGCAACACAGGAGATATGTTACCTATATTTATCGCTTGCTCATTCATACAGTCACATGACATATATTCCACATATACAATATACCATCATATATATGCTATATATGACACAAGTACATACATATGTGGACTCTATGTGATCTATATGCATAAGCTGGTTCCAAGATACATCATTTTTAGAATAATATATATATTTTTCATAGCCAAAAGCTTTTGTGTGGTGAATTTATTTTTAGACACCATAGAGATAGATCATCAGTATAAGGATGGTTGATGATTGTTTTATCTTGCTATCTTTGCTTAAAAGTTGGTAGGGGAACCAAGTGAATTGAAGTTAAGGATTTCCTTGTGATAGATTTTGTATTAGCCTATAACCCAGAAATCTGGATCACCTTAACTAATACATCACTCTTGAACACTGTTGTTTCACATTTCTTACATTATTATTAAAACTTGTGAATCTCTTATTTTTCTAGTCACTCCCCCAGAAGCCACACTACATACCCCCTCCAAATCTGTTATCCTTTTCTGGAGAGACATTGTGGAGTTGACTCATAATTCTTAAATATAAGTGACTTACCTTTTCTTCTGTAATTTTATATGAACATGAACTACATAAAGTCAATTATGAACTTCTTGTGCTGATAGTTCTTGTAACTCTAAAATAAATCAAGACTCAAGTGAACAATTTAATGATAGATGATTTTGTTTTTGGGGAAATTGTCTACCTCCAAAATAAGTCCACAGATGCTTGACAGTAAAAGCAGAAACACTCAAGAGAAGACTCTGGCTCCGGTCTGCAGAACAGTGCTGAGCTGGTAAACTGGGGTCAGTATTTAAATTTCTTTTGGTCTTAGAGTTCTCAACTCAGGAATACTTTGCAAATGTATTTTTTCATTGTGTTTTTTTCATGTTATGTTAAATGACACATAGTCATAGCTTTGTGTGTAGCTGTTTCAGGGAGGGCAGGTCCCATTCTGTCCTTTTTCTGGATGGTATAGAGATCCTGGTAGAGAAACCCTTTCATGCATCTACCCAGATCTCTCCTTACCAAGGGCAGATAAATGATATTTGATCTGTGAAATTAAGAGAGGCTAAGCCTCTTTCAGCTTCTATGTTTTTAAAAACCTATTTCTTTCCCCAGGTAAGACTATCCTCCTCAAGTCTTATCCAAAGAAACCAACATAGACAAGAACAGTGGTCTGTTTACCTCCCAGAGACAGGTGTAGAGTTCTCTCTGTGCTCTTTACTGTGAGGTGACATGCTTGAGACAAATGAATGTGGGCAATGCTTTTGGGTGAGCTTACTATGCAAAGCCAGGCCCATCCTGCATGTGCTGGTGAATGTTGGGATCATAGAAAGAGCAGTGATAGCCACGTTGAAAATCTTCTCATTCCATATTCATCAGAGATAGAGCTGAGCTCGCACTTGTGTTTGCCTCACTCTGGTGTTGATTCCTGAAGTCTTCTGAATTTGATGGTTGTGATTATCATTCCCAAACCCCTGGAAATCCCTCTTCTCTTCCTATGCTATTCAAAACATCTGTATGATTTTCATTTGCATCTGAAATCATCTATATTCACTTTTCTCCTTTCAAACTTAATATTTTCTCTCCACCCCACTGAGAAGTCTTTCTTGGATGCAAAATTCCTAATGGCAGGAATTCAGTGGAAAAGGAATTCAGTGTCTACCAGCACAAGCCCAGCACTGTATTGTGTAATGTAGTACCTACCACGTAGTAGATGATCAATAAATCTTTGTTGATAGATGGATCCAAGTATTAAGGACAGATTTATTTCTATGGTATTTGCAGTTCTTCATTTTACATATTTAACTACTTTTTAGGCTATCTTCTCCCAATCATCTCTTTCTTTCTTAAGATAAAATCAAAGGTACAAAACTCATTGAGTTCATATTCAGGTAATGCCTCATTTTCTTGAAGCTCTGTTTAATTTTTTTTGTTGGTACATGTTTGCAGTATGTGATGATTACTTTATTGTGGGGAGCTGGTGCCCATACATAATACATTTTAATTCTTTTTATCCACTACCTCAGTCCACTCCTGCTCCTTCCAACTCTCAAGCCATTTCCCATTTGCAAACGCTCTATTTTATCATATTTTCCCTTCAGTTTCTTTTTCCATCACCTTTCCTTTGCCTTCTCCCTCCCTCCACCTGTTCTTTCTCCCATCCAATGGAAAAAGATCTCCTCAGGGCTGATAGGGGAGTGGATATTACTGAGAAATGACATAGTTAATTGTCTCAGCCGTTACAGAAGAATGTATTTCTGGCCACCCACAGTGTGTAGGAGTTCTAAAATTGATACTGACAATAATTCAGAGTCATGGTGTCATTATAAAGGCTGGTGTCAGGGACCCAAATACCACGAATCATGCCACAGGACAGAATGCAAAAAAGAAATCTTTTAAGGGAGAAATGTGGCTAATGAGGTTGTGGGTTATCACAGGTGTCTTGTGCATAGGGTTGAGAAGCTTTATTTACCCTTTTTTAGAGCTCCCTTCTCATTTGTATATGAGTTTGAATGCAAATCCCATTTTGCTTGGGGGGGGTGCAAAGTATGGAACAGCTGGGGATTCAAGCTAAGGCTTCATTTCCCCTTGAACTGTCCTGTGTTCATCTGGGAACTGCATAATTATTTCAAAGACCAGTCTCAGCTAATTATCCCACTGAATATATTAAATCTGTGTGTAAACTAATTTCCTCTGTCAATCCAGGACATAAGAATTTGTTATTAATGCCTAGAAATCCTCAGAAGTGATCAAAACATTCCTTTCCTCCAAAATCTACTTTGTGTGTGTGTGTCTCTCTCTCTCTGTCTCTCTCTCTCTCTCTCTCTCACACACACACACACACACACATACACACACACACTCACTATCAAGCTGCAAAACATTTATGTCACGCTAGAAAGTTTTGCAGTTCCCATCCAGAGTGTATGTGGTTCGTGTACATATTTGGCTATTAGGAAAATTCTATATTGACCTGTGAAAATGTTAGCACACTTCTGTTCTGATCTTTTGGAATTCAAGGCTTTCTATTGTGCGGATCATAACTTGGGTCTCCAAGAGGCAAAACATTTTGGAAATACCAGACAACACAAGGAAGTGCTCAGAAATGGAGGCTGGTTGGTTGATCTAGAAAAGACAAGGCTTTAACCAAGTGAGGAATTTTTCCTACAAGGTGACTACATATTTGCCATCTCCAGTAGCATCGTTTGTTAAGCTGAATGCCCTACTTAGTTTGTCGCTACTCAGAAATGCATGCTTGATTCTGCACTTGTAAAAGAGAGCTGGGAGTCCTTGAGTCTCCCATCCAAATAGGTAACCTCAGGGCTTCTGTCCCTGAGCACCCCAGAGGGCCAAGTGGTGCAGTGTAAGATGCTCTCACAAAGACAGCTCACAAAGATGGCATGCAATGTGCGTGAATCAGTCCCAAAGCCTGGTCCATGTGTGACTCTGTGTCCGATGTTTTATTCTTGTGTACCTATGTTGAGTGGAATACTTTTTATTTGGTGGAATTGTTGACATTAACAATGCTAACAACTGAATGGTGGTTGACTATTCATTTGTACCTTTTTGCTCTTTATAATTGTGAGACAAGCAAATTAGACAAGAAGGATGGGGGACATCAGACATACCTGGGCTCAGTCTCGACACACCCACTTAATGTTCATGTTGCTTTAAGTGTATTACATCTCCCATGTTTCAGTTCCCTCATGTGCTAAATGAGGGTCATAAGGAGACTTACTTCATGGAATTGAGTAAGGTCATGTGCCTGGAGTACGTAGCCCAGCAAGGGAGGTGGGAATGGACTCACACCGTGGTTTCATAGCCCCACACCAGTGCTAATTCTGTTGTTATGAACTTTCTCTAAAATAGCATTAAAGCCTATTTGTTAACAAAAAGCTGTTTGCAAGCCTTATGGGTCCTCTGAGAAGATTGAAATCTATACCAGAGCCAGCTTGGATGCCACAATTTTGGAGTCCTTTCTTTTGTCTGCAGGGTGGACACATTCTGGCTTGTGGAGAGGTCCAAAGTACTTATGCTCTGACTATGTGTGAGGAATCAAGTGGATGGGCCAGTCTTGCTGACAGCGGCACTTACCAACACTTTCTCTGATTTCTTTTTTTTTTTGGTACTGGGGATTGAACTCGGGTCCTTGCACTTGCAAGGCAGGCCACTGAACTGCTGAACTAAATCCCCAGCCCTTTTCTCTGATTTCTTAGAGCAGATACTATATGCCCTGCTTGTGTCTCTCTATGGTGGTTCAGATTTCTACATTGCTAGTTAGCAAGGAAATGTAAGTTCAGGTACAAGAATTACAATCATGCTCTGCAAAGCTTTCTTCTTCACTCATTACTCTGAAACACCAGGGCACCTTCCTCCATCAGCCTCATGGCTGTGTCTTCCTTTAGCTAATGCAACTATTTCCAAGTCAGATCTTCCCGTCCTGCGGGGAGTTTCTGCTGTTGATGTTGACCCCCTGCATGTAGTTGTCATGTCTTGTGTCAGCCGTGACAGTGGCCTTCTCAGTTTCCAGTGGACTGCTGCACTCGTCCTCAGCCGGACCTCAGATCAGGCCAAACATCTTCTTTTGTATCTAATTTACTTGGACAGATTGCATTTTCCAAGCTCTTTACACATCTCTCCTTTTCCTTCTCTGTTGTGTTGGAGTCTTTCATAAAGTTCAATAAGGAGTCTTTGTCCCTGTTGCTCCCACTCCTGAAATCTACCTGGCCACTTGCTCCAGAGACTCCACTGTGAGAAGTGAGACTGAATGGTCACCACTCTCTTGCAGGTTCGGGAGGAAAGAGTAGGGACAGGGACATCTGTCACCCAATCACCTCATCCTTGGTGCTCCCTTCTTTAGGGCCCAGGTCGTTTGTTAGCCCTGCCAGGAGAGCTCAGAGTCTATGATGAATACATTTCTATAACGTTTTATGAGATAATAAACAGACGAAAGGGAATGGACCAATGTGTAGAGAGAGAGATTTCTTTTTAAACCTTTTCTTCTTTTCTCTAATGAGCTATAGGAGTGCAGTGTACGGCAGCTTTGTGTTACAACTGGCCAAAGTGAGCTCTAGAGAGATGTGGAGTTAGGCTGGGTTTTTATTTTGTACCTGCCATGTTTTATCTGATTTCAAATATTGCATAGTAACCTGTGGGGCAATGTTTTTTTTATGTGATTTTCCCCCTCTGTGAAATAAAATTTCCTGTCTTTGACTTTAGTATCTGGCTCCAACAGAGTTTTAGCCATTGCACACCCAACAGAATCAATAGCTGATTCCATGCTAGCGGGGGGTGTCTGTAACTTCTGAAGGCAGCTTCGCAGTTGGGATACTTCGATGATCCATTAATAACTTTCAAATGGTGCAGTTGCTTTGGAAGCTAAAGCTTGCCAGCATTTGTTAAGGTCACAGGCACTGGTGGATTTCTGTGATGAAGAAACCGTAGTAAAACA
This sequence comes from Fukomys damarensis, assembly GCF_012274545.1. NCBI lineage: Eukaryota > Metazoa > Chordata > Mammalia > Rodentia > Bathyergidae > Fukomys > Fukomys damarensis. Next base: position 4,505 of record NW_022900966.1, on the reverse strand, counting down.
CGAGTTACTAATCCAGCAGTATCAGTGACATGCAAGGGACCCCAGCCTACAGCTCAGTATTATCTGGAAATATTTAGTCTTTCAATGGTTTGTGAGTGCATTCTGCTCTGAATTCTCCACTTGGTGGTGTTCACATGAAGGCACCGTCCCTCATCTATATATTGTGACTTGCCCATCAGCACATTTGCTTTTCATATTTGTCCATCTCTCATGTACAGTGCAGTGCTCATTCACTCATTCATGAAATGAACACAGCCCTTATAATTAGGTAAGTACTTATGCTGTTTTCCAAATCGGGAGCCTTTTGGCGATTGAAAGGGACACTTTTGACTATTATTTGCAGGTAATAGCTATAAATTGGGATGATACAAGAGAAGTATAACAGTAGTCATCCTACTAACAACAACCATTTATAGTTCTGATGTTAGACCTGCACCTTGCCAGCCCCACTGGGGAGCTCATCTTACTGTGAGTATGCCAGTCTGCAAGTCCATGACCTTTAAAATGTTGTGGATTTGGACTGTCTACTTTTCAGGAGTTTCAAGGAAGATAAATGGAGTAAGGTGGAATGTTTATAATCTTTAAAATGTCCTGTAAGCATCCACCCCACATTTGCTATCACGTATGTGGGGACTGCATGTTTAATAACTGTCTCCAACAGAGATGTATGAGAAGACTCTGAGACTGGGAATTACAGAGGTTTTATTATAGGGTTCTCTTGAACCCAGCACTGTGGGAAAGCGAGGAGAGCAGGAACAGCTAAAGAAGAGGCTGAAATGTGGTGCACCTGCAACTGTGGCCTTGAAAGGTCCCAGCGGTGTGCAGAGCTTGGTGGCTCTTCGCAGCCCACATGAACTGGGCAAGAAGGCTGGGCCTGTGTGGCCCACATTAGAAGTCACTGGTCGCAGGCGGCCTTGAGACTCTTCCCGTCAGTGATGGCAGAGGGCAGCACTGCATGCTTCAGACCCCAAAGCCAAGGCTGCTAAGGCTCCTGCCTTGGTGAAGATGAGTTCAGAGTCAGGAAGTACTGACAGGCGAAGGTGGAGGAAGGCAGGGTGACTGAGTCCCTGGCTCACTCTGATCTATCCAGGAAAACCCAACCCTGACACTAAGGAGAAGGCAAAGTGGGAGGGGAGGGGAAAGGAAATAGGGGGACATATGTGTCACAAACTGGCGACACAGAGCACTGTCCCACAGTGCCTCAAACCTGAAAGAGCAGCGGGGTGGAGATGGGGCAGAGAGAAAGGAAGGACGCCAAGACAAGAGTCTGATCAAGGCGACGTTTATTGCAGGCAGGCATCAGCCTTTTAAAGGAAAAGACCGAACTATTATGGGCTAGGGTTACCATAGTAACCTCCATACCTGCTCCTATAGATAACATCAGATCTTTAACATAACAAAATGGAGTTAACAACACCTGACTCCTACAGATCTTTGGCTGTCCATGTTTCTCCCGTGCAGGGTCAAAACAAGTTTAACATGTGCAGTCCTTAAAAAGTAACAAATGTTGTCTTTCAAAAAGCCAGTGGCTCATGGCTGGCTTCCCACATATCCCCCTTTTTATTATATTTAGAACAGGGACTTTCCCTATTCAGCAGAAAGGCTGTGCCTGTCTTAGGTGAGAAATGTCCAGAGAAATCCCTTACCCGTCATCAAGCCATGAGCAGTTTAATACTCATGCTCTGTCTTAGGTTGGATATTCCTCCACAATTCTCTTACCCATCTTTGACTACCAGCCTCTGCAGGGGTTATACCATGGGTTGTGAAGGCTTGCCATGTAGCTTTTTCTACCTCTATCAATATTTGTAATCCTTGTTCCTCATACCAGGACTCATTAATTTTTACAGGTATCATTACAAAGAGAGGCTGTCTCAAACCCATCACAGAATGAAAGGAAGTCACCATTTCTGAGAATATGCAATTGGTCAATTGACAATCAATATTATCAGTTTCATAAACAATCTCTATGAGCATTAACACAAGACATTATATTAGAGGCCTCTATGCCAACAATATTGAAACTAAGGTTAGTAACTTTGACATCTGACCATAAATGTATTTTTCCCAATGCAGCAGATTTCCAAATGTTGGTTTGAGGAAAACCTGAATCTGTTTACCAAA
>NW_022900966.1:1622-2107 GCF_012274545.1 Fukomys damarensis | reverse complement strand
TAACCATAATTAGGTGGAACAGAAGAAAAGGGAGAACACCTAGACCAAAAGGTTATTGTCATAAACAATATGTTGGAAAACCTGCATGGTCAAACAATATGAATACATTTTGTATACCAGAAAAGTAGCAATAATAATACTTATATGAAATCTTATGTACTGTAATGTAGCTTTGTATTAACAGGATCTTCCCCCCCCTTTTTTAAACATATTTAACAAGACATATCTTTTTTATAAGGCTATGAAAATTATTTTGGTGGCTCCCATTAGTGAACAAAGATCAGAATAAATTTTCTGAGCAGCTGCTTCTTTATTTACCAACAGGAGCATATCCAAACTTAAAGGTTATATTTAATTATCTTTTAAGTTTTTTATTTGATCCTATAAAGCCAGGTTGTAGAAATCAACAATCTATTTGTATTTGACATCATTCTGATCAAGAACATACAAACATCTTTGAACATTTAAGACAGACAAACATATAA
>NW_022900966.1:0-470 GCF_012274545.1 Fukomys damarensis | reverse complement strand
AATTGAATGTACCAAATATCGGCTATCTGTATAAATATTGATTCTATTATCAGAAAATTTTTGAAAAACTGCTAACATAGCACAGAGTTCCACCAATTGTGCAGAAGCATAATTAGTTTGAAATGTGATGGACTGATCATTATGGAAAAAGGCAGCTATGCCATTAGAAGATCCATCAGTGAAAATCAAAAGAGCATCCTTTAAAGGTTGCGAACTGGTAACCTTTGGGAATATAAATGTCTGATTTTTAGCAAATTGAATAAGCTTATCACCAGGGTAATGAATGTCAATATCTCCTGAATACTGAATAAAAGCTAAAAGCCAAAAACCTGTGGTCTGTAAGAGCCAATTGCACTGTTCTTTATTATAAGGAATTATTATTTTATGAGGTTCAAATCCAAAGGTAAGTTTTGAAAATTTTCTAGCCTGCATACAAAGTTTAGCAACTGCCTCATAGTAAGGCAATATAC
>NW_022900965.1:13652-15405 GCF_012274545.1 Fukomys damarensis | reverse complement strand
AGTGGTGGAGTGGGACAGGAAGAAAAACTATGTTCTGCATAGGACAGTAGGGTAACTATATTTCACAACAATGAATTGATGACATGTATTACTTCAAAATAGCTAGCAGAAGATTTTGAATGCTCCCAATACAAAGAAATAATAAATGTCTGAGGTGCTAGTTAATTTCTCATTTGATCACTACACATTGTACCCAATGTCACTCTGTATCTCATAAATGCAATGACCTGTCAAAGAAATACACTTTAAAAACCCAAGTCAAAATGAAACCAGTATATGATATATGCTTGATTAATTATAATGGGAACCCACGACATATTTAGCCAAAGAATATATTTGGTTCAGGTAAAGATAGAAGCTTAATAATGGGCATCCATTTCTATTTTAAAAAGGATTTTAGTGCTGGGCGTCGTGGCGTATGCCTGTAATCCCAGCACTCGGGAGGTTGAGGCAGGAGGATCGCTGGATGGGCTACACAGTGAGTTCCACAGCAGTCTGAACTATAGTGAGACCCTGTCTCAAAAACCAAGAAAAAAAAAAAAGGATTTTAGTGACAAAACCTGTTTCTGGCCTGTGGCACTCCTGTGTCTTTGTGAAGACCGAACAACCTGAGCCAGCTCCATGGTGATCCCTGGGATGAACTGGGAGGTGTAGGTTGTGCATTACACCTACAGTGAGGCTCCACCAAGTACCATCTCCCGTCCTCACACCCTGTGGCTGGGCCTTCACCTGCTCCCAGGCCTGCCTAGCAGCAGGGAGGTTTGCTTTTCTCTCATCTGTGGTTAGACTTCTCCGCTGTCTGGCGCTCTCAGGTGAGCGCTCACAGCTGATGCTTCTAGTCTGAAGTTCAGCACCACATCTACACCATGTAACTACTGGGGAATCTGACCTCAAGTGTGCCCTGAGCCCAGGCTGCCTGGGGTGGAGTCTTCTGTCACAAAGTTACTATGACAGATTGCAAATGTTGGTATTGTGATTTGATTCTCTGTATAAAGAAGCTCTGTGCAGAGTTTGCGGTTTAATGGTCACAAGATGTTAGCAATGCTACATTCAGTACATGTAACATTTTTATTTATAAATCTTAAACGTTTAAACTTTAAAAAAATGAAACGGATATAACAAAACTTCAGAATGTCAAAGGAACTCTTTTTTTTTTATAACCACAGAGAATCCCTTTCTCCTTTCTATAACCCCATATCCTACTCTTTGTCACACACACACACTAATGCTAGACTCTATGAGTGCCCACACTACCCATTTTATTTCTCTTTGATGTGAAGTTTGGTCACTGCTATTTAAGCATATACTATAAAATTTACCATTAATTTCTCGTCAACATTTTACTTATCCTAAAATCCCAAGGAATAAAAATCTGTGGGATTAGTTTTAAGCAGGAAAGATTTTAGATAAACCACTAAATGCCAGTGTATACACTTGAAACTTTTGTCACTGAATTGTATCTTTTCATTATGACAACAAAGGGAGAAAACTTGCACTAAATCACGTTAACAACTTTTTATCACACAGAATCCTTCCATTTCAGCTCTGCTCTTGCCCCTAAAACTCGGCAGCCCTCAATGGGGATTGCTGTTCTTCCAGGAGCACAGGAGCACTTCCTAGCTATCACACAACTAAGGTGAGCAAAAGCCAGGGATACTGGATGTCCTGCATTTGTGGCATGAAAGCTTGTAAGGATTCACACGGTCATCTCATCAAATGCCAGAAATTTATAAAAATGACAGAAACCTAGAAC